>NC_142156.1:19463500-19613653 GCF_024610735.1 Ursus americanus | reverse complement strand
TTTGGCATGAATGTTTTGATTGTCAAAGATTTTCTTACCTGATGCATTATGGGCCAAAGAAGAGTTGGCATAAATTTCCACTTGAATGAGCAGATGGGCTAAACAGGATGAATTGCGAGATGCTGAAACCAGAAGAGTCTGGACCATACATGGGGACTCTGAGAAGGAATCCGTCTCATTAGAGGAACACCTTTGCTGACCCCTCTTCAACCTCACTGTCACATCCAACGCATTCTGAAAGGAAAATATGCTGTCCCTTTTAAAGTGACTCAACACAGCACGAATCATTGTAAGAACACATAATGGAAAACATAATAAAATCACGCACCAGCCTCAGTTCACTTTACAAAAGGAGAACCGTATACAAAGATGACATCATTCTGTTCAATCCCACCCCTTAAGTCTATGGCAATATGCAAGCCCTGATTCCTAATCCTCCGTTTAACAGAAAGGCAACCAACTTTTGGATAGTTAGAGAAGACTAAACACAGGTCTGTGTGATAAATTATCTCAGTGTGTCCAGCACCTTTTTAGTTTCTTTATCATCCTACCAGCATATCAGCAGAACATTAAATGCACACACAAAAAGTCAGTGAAAACAGTCCCCGGTTCCTGGGATGCAAGCAAAGTCTGCCTTTCTCAGCCTTTATCTCCAGAACTGATGTCTTGCACATACTAGGCACTCAATAAAACATTTATTAAATGGAAGATATTTCCTCTCTCCCGGCTTGAGCGTAAGCTCAGACTGGGTGAGCTTAGTGGTTCATGAAGATTTTTGAGTCACAGATCCATCTGATAATCTGATGGAAGCTGGCAACCCTCTCACCAGAAAAATGCACGCATAATGTTACAGACAATTTCAGAGGGTTCTTAAACTTCTTGAAAGTCGTCCAAGGACCCCTGACCCTCGCATAAGCACCTCTGGGCTGCGCAGGTGTCTACTAGATCTGATAACACACAGTTTCATGGTAGTTTCAAGCACAGAGAACACTACATCATGTTCAACCAAGACAGCACTGCAGAAACACTAACTGTGGGTTTCCACAGGTGCTACTGAGAACATTTGACCTCTGGCCTTACCACAGTGGGGGTCACAGTCAAGCTCCAGTCTCCTGTCTCATTGGTCAGCAGTCCACAAGCTGGAACCGGCAATAATCCTATAGGAGAGAAGATTAGGATGCAAGGCAGTGTTGCCCAGCAGCTAAGGGTGTGCATGCTGGAATCAGGCTCCCTAGGAGGGAATCCTTTTCAAAGCCAAGGATTGGGCCCTTCACAAGCTGTGCAACTTTGGACGAGTGACAACCTCTCTGAACTGTAGTGTCTTGATTTGTTAAATGGCATGAAAGGATATTACTGTTCTTACTAGGAAAATGTGGTGATGCATATAAAGCACAGAGGACAGATAGCTCAGTAAGTGCTAGCCATTATTGTCTCAAGCTTTCTTTCCCTGAGCCTGTCCGTTGGTCCTCTTTGGTCCACAGCAGGCCCCCATCCCTGCTCCCATGGCGACTTTGCAGGGGACGGCAGCTGGGGAACCCCGGGGATGCCACCTCCTGCGATGCCACCTCCCGGGCTCCTTGGGTGGCCTGGCCCTGGCCCAACACCCCCCACCCTCCCCACGGGAAGAGCCGGACGCTTTACCTTCCTTGTCCTGCAGCAGGGCCAGGGACACGGTCACATCCTCGGTGCCTCCGACCAGGGACGCACTGACCACGGGGCCGGTCATGCGGATGAAAGCAGGAATGAAAACTAGGCGAGAAGGAAGGGGAAGGGCGGACTTACTAGTTGTAAGGACTCCGGGAGGAGTCCCAAGTCTGGTCCCTTAAACGCCTCGTCCCCAAACTCCTCGCCCACCCCCAACCCCGGCCTGCAGGCCCCAGTCCTGCGGTACACACCCAGGTTCCCCCACAGCGGCCTCAGGAAGCCCAGCAGAAGGAGGAGCCTCAAGAGCAGAGGCGCCGGCGGCGGCAAACCCATGCCTGGCGTCTGGCTGGGCTCGCTTCACAGAACCGCGCCCGCCTTAGAATCCGGGAAGCACCAGACCCGAAGACCCGGCCCGCGCCGCCTTGCCGCCGCCATCTTGTCAAGCCAACCGGAGCTATGGCAACCACCAATCGGCCGCGGGCCTGGAGAGCGGCGGGCGATGATTGGGCGGACAGCGAGAGAGCCCGCCCCCGGCCCGGGCCCCAGCATCCTGGCCCCGCCCACAGGCCCTGCGTCCTTGTACCTCCGCCCAAGGGGATCGGGAAAGAGCAAGAGTCTGCGTCCAGTTTAAATAGAGCTTCCCCAGCCTAGATTTAATTCATCGCACTGCAAGAGCAAGCCTACGGACACTAGCTTCTTAAACACGATCCTTAATAAACTTGATTTTTATGGGGACTTTGGGAGGACAAAAAGGGGTGAGGCTGCACTGCTGTAATGGTGTAGCGCTGCTCAATTGTTTTCATTATCCTCCCAGTTTTTTGAAGAGTTTTGTGTTGTTTTTACCGCACTGAGCTGTCAGCACTCGGAAAGCAGATCTTAAAGAACACAAAACGTTTTGCGCAGCGTTAGGACCGATGCCAAAGTATCTGAACTCTTAGGTCCTTAGCCTCAAAGCATCCCACGCGTTATTACAGTTCCGTGACTAAGCGTGCAGGCTCTGAGGTAGCTGTGGGATTACTCCGTCTTTCCGGGGGTAGATGGCCTGGGGCAGCTCACCTAGCCTCTCCAAACTTGAGTTTCCTTACCTCCCTAAAGGGAGAGAACAGACCCTCCCCGACAGGATTGTGTGAGGATTAAATGAGGTAACGTATTAATGAATCTAAACCAACGTCTTGCATATAGTAAGCACTCCATAGATTTTCACTCATTGTTAGCTCTCAGGGGGGATGGTATGCCGATTAGCTGAGAGGATCCATGTCTGCACGATGCCTGACAAACAGCAAATGCCAAATAAATGTTTGCCGTATTAGTTGATTGGCAAACCTAACATTCGGAAAGCAATCTGGAAGTTGAGGTTCTACTAATGCCTTGCACTGAGCTTTGCTTTGTTCTTACACTCTTGCAAAATCGTGGATTTGTGCAGTTGTAACATTCGCATGAAATCCCTGCCACCACCCCACACGTGAGCTCCTCTAGGGGAATGCAGTGTTTGTATCTCTTGGTATCTCGGCATAAAGCCCAGGAGAACGTGACTAGCAGGAGGGTAACACACTGCTGCTATTTATTATTCCTTAACAAGAGAGTAATAAGCATTTTCCTGGAGGAAAATCGTTGTCTTGAACTACTTGTAATCCCTGGGTCAAAATGCTTTTCCATCTAGGGGAAACATGAGAAAGTAATTCTGCAAACACGAGGGTTCATGGGAGTGTTTTAGTGCACTGCAAATCTTTATCCTCACTGAGTTCTACTTTGCTAGGCCTTAACATTATTGGCATGTTCTCACATACTGTAGGGAGGGTATCATTAGTACCACAGTTACCTGTATTGGCAAATATCATTTGTCAGACATTCAAAATAAGAACATTTTTCTTTTAGGTCAGTTGAAACCTGCCCTTTCCTTACCAAATAACAGATAACCCTGTCAATACTTCCAGCTGCGACATCCTGCTACCGTAAAGAAATGCACCAGGGGCGCCTGGGTGGCTTAGTCGGTTAAGAGTCCAACTCTTGGTTTTGGCTCAGGTCATGATCATGGGGTCATGGGATGAAGCCCCTCGCTGATCTCCTCACTCAGCAAGGAGTCTGTTTGAGATTCTCTCTCCCTCTACCCCTGCTCTCTCTAAAATAAGTAAAAAAATCTAAATTAAAAAAGAAAGAAATGCACCAGAGAGTAATTCACAGGGATTCTCTAACCCTCCCAGTTCTGGGTGGGTGGTGGAGGAATGATTAAAGCGGGCTTTCTCTCTTTTCCCCTAGTTTAACGTATTTTCTTTTCTTAAAAAAGCATGTAATCATTTTCTGCTCTAATCAGAAAAAAATAGTACTTATTAAAAGTATGCTTCTATTTTCTGCTTTTGGTTGCATTAAGCTATTTAGCCAGTAGTGGAATGAATTGCGGAATTCTAGGGCATTACAGTTAAAAAAAAAAAAGTCATTTGTGAGGCACAATGACATTATTAAAAATTAATTGGAAAACTTTTCTTAAAATGATTTGTAATCAATTCTATTAATATAAAATGTAGGCATAAAATGTCAATGCAACTATTAACGAAAAGCCCTGATTTTTAAATACTGCACTTCTCATATAAAAATATCACTGGTATATATACTGTCTTCTCCACTACTGCTGGAAGCATTCCATGCACTCTTCCAGGAATTACTAACAGTCTTACAAATCATGTTTGGATCATCTGAAAAACAAAATAACTGTTTTTTAAAAAAGCAAGGGAACAGGAATCTTTTTGTAGATTTACCTACAAAAGGTAGCCCAAGGGACTGCCTTTACAACAGCAGCTTGGATAGTTATAACTATCTATAAGAGAATAATTTCATGGTTTTAAAATTAACTCTCATGAGATAATAAATCTTCTACTTTTATGACATCAAAACATACATTATGATAGCTTGCTTTATCCAATGAAAATACCAAGTATTTAAAATTTTGCTAACCTTGCTCCCAATATAAATTATAAGCAGACATCAAATCTTTCTTCTAATAGTTTCATACTTAGAAACTTTGTATTAAATACTTCATACCAATCTATTATTATGCAGTATTTGTAACAATATTTTCATATATAGCTTTAGCAAGATTTGAAATTAAAGTTCCTCAGGGGCACCTGGCTGGCTCATTGAGTAGAGCATGTGACTCTTCATCTTAGGGTTGTGAGTTCAAGCCCCACATTGGGCACAGAGCTCACTCAAAAAAATAAAAGTTCCTCAGAGTTGAATAAAAAATTGACTGACATTTGACCAAATCCAGTTATTTAAAGTGCAAACTCGGAAGTAAGCTGAATTAGCATGAAATAAACAATGAGTAAGAGAAAAGAACTTAAGCAAATATGAAAATTTAAATTATTTTATTATAAAAATTTATAGAAACCATAAACACAACAGTTAAAAATAAAACCTAAACAGAATTAAGCCAGTATACAAAACATCTCAAACAAAAAAGTAGTAACAAGAACCTGATCAGCTTCTTTGAAATTATTTGTCTTCTAGGTATCTGGTAACTTCCTAGACTTAAAACAGTGATTTCCATTACACTTAGGCTGTGAAATATTAAATATTATTTCTAAAAGACAAATAAGATTCTCAAACTCAAGGATTAACAAATACTTGCCAAGTGATCACTAAAACCTGTGTGTATTTAACAAAATTATAAACCCAAAGTACAAAATCTACCTGAAATCATCTAGCCAAATACCAAATTACTAAATGAGACTCTGCTTCTGAGATGGAATAAAGATAAAATTAAAATCTTATTTACATACTAAGTTGTGTCCAGAAATGGGTTTTTGTCAATACACGTTTGTTTTTGTCGATATACGTTTAAAAACAAACCAAACCAGCCACCATTCCTGAAAACCCTTCTTACACTGTGCTGGAATTGGAAAAGACTAATAACTTCGAGGTTACATAGAAAAATAAGGTTTTTCTTGTTGAAATTACAAATACTTTTTCTTTTGGACCTGTCGCACTTGTCAGTAGTAAATCCAAAGCTTCTAGAGAACAGTTCTCCAACATTAATGCTTTTTTTTTTCTCATTACAAAAGAATTCTATCTGGGGGACAATCCTGAACCATAAAGAATCCATTCTCCACCAAGAAATTCCCCCTCCAAACCTAGACCCAGTTTTCACAGATAAGCTCTTCACGCTACTATCTCTGAAGAGAAAGTCGCTGCCAGAGTACCGTACCCCCTTCTCCACACTCTCAAGACCAGACTTTGTACTTACTCAGTGACAAACAATTATTATGTGGATGACTGTGTCCAGACACGCAGTGATGTCAGACAAAAGCAAAACTACCTGCTAGTATCTGAAGCTAAATCTCAACTTAGACAATACGGATTTTATTTACGTGACTATCGTCAAAGTCAGCTGTTGATGCAAGGAAGACGGTCTGGCTTGATTAATGCCATTACTGCATGGTCGCTTTTTCTAAAACTGTGCTCAGATTTCACCGGTCATACATTTCACAGGCAGAACCCAGACTCGGGTCACAGAGTCTAAGGCCTGCCATCAGTCATGCCAGGCTGACAAATGATCACCTCATTTTAAAAAAAAAAAAAGAAGAAGAAAAAAAAAGCCACTAACTAATGTGTGCTTTCTTCTCCCTTTGTGGACAAAAACCAGTCAGAGAAGATTGCATAGAATGACTCCCTCAAATAAAGCGGTCCCCCAAAAACAGCATGAGGATAATGGTCTAGAAATCTTTTCTGTAAGAAACGTCATTCAAAATTATCCCACACACGCTGTATTTTTTCAGGGCCTCCTAACGTAGATTCCACCACACAATTTCTATTAATAGGCTCTGAAAGATTGGCGGGGGGGGGGGGGGTCTTATGATCACATGGACACTTTCAGTTTCTTTTTCTTGGCCTTCAGCACAGGAGGCAGAGAAATCTTAAAGGCTGTCCTGTAACGACAGAGAGGAAGATCCCTCTTCAGAGCTCTGAATCTTTCCCGCGTGAGCCAGCCACACCACCCCAGGGATACTTACTCGCATGTCGTGCAGATAGGACTGAAATTGCAGAATACTGTAAATTTGAAAAACAAAACAAACAGGATGTGGAAAAAAACCGCACAGTTGACTATTTTCTGCCACCCCCACCACAGAAAACTCTGTATTTGAACTTACTTGACAAGCACACAGAACAGACATAGCCAATTTCAATGAGATTTCGATGACAGAAGCAAGCTGCCCGGTAGTCCACATGAATTGGGGGTGGGAGGATTAACTGAGATCTTTGATCTTGATCAGGAAGAAAAACCCACTGTAAAAAAATAAAAAATAGATTAAAAAAAAAGGCCATAAAATTGTATTTAAAACATGGGGGAAAATAACCAGAAGTCAGAACATCGGTATCAGATATTAGACAGGGGAACACTAAGGAGAATAATAAATTAGGATTTTCCTTAAAAATCTATCAAGAATGGCTTTTCTCTTCAGTCAGCAGTCACGGAGCACCTCCAAAAGCAGCCACTGTTTTGTGAACAGTCCTCCAACAGTCTGCACACAGCTGCCTTCAAAGATGCCCTGGAGTGCACCCTTCTAGCTTCCAAACCCCTGGGCCACCCATCTACTCCTTCTCCCACTTACTAGCATCAGCCATCGTGCTCCCCTTCATTCCCCAGGAGACGGGGCTCACCCAGACGCAAGGTGTTAGGGCGCTGCTGACGGTTCCTTACCAGTAAATACTGCAGAAGGGAAGGCATCTGAGGCACCTTCAAGTACAGTCCCCCCGTGATGTCACAAGCCTGCAAGACATCCAAAGGGCTCTCTGCCAAACCAGCACTCGCTTAGCTCTTCCAGAGGGATGTAATTCTTCGGGTCTCCAAAGGAGAGGGGGATATGACAGAGCCAAACAAAAGGGCATGTTTTCCCAAGGGTGCCTGAGGACCAGAAACTTCCTGCTAGCTCTCAAGGCATTCGACTATTTTTCCTGCAGACACCACACTCTTTCACCCTTTGAAGACCTTAGCGTAGCACAGCCCATGCCCCTTCTGCTCTGCGTTTGCTACTGATGAAATTCTTATTCTGGCATGTTTACTCCTCTCATTTTCAGTATATTTTTAACAACAGCTTTGAGATCATTCTCAGGCCATAAAATTCACTCTCTAAAGTGTGTGCTTCACTACTTTTTACTGTCTTCAGAGTTGTGCAACTGTCGCCACTATCTAGTTCCAGAACATTTCCTTACCCCAAGAAGAAACCCCACACTTATTAGCAGTTACTCTCAACCCCTTACCCCCGGGCTACTGGTGATCCACTTTCTATCTCGATGGATTTGCCTATTCTGGACATTTCAGATAAATGGACTCATACAATTTTCCTTTAGCATTATGTTTTCAAGGTTTATCTACATTGTGGGAAGATCAGTACTTGATTCCTTTATATGACCAAATAATACTCTATTGTATGGTTATACCACAATTTGTTTAACTCCATTCACCCACTGATGGACTCTTGGGTGCAACTGCGGGAAGATAGAGAGTCAATCAGTTAAGTAAATGCAGAAATAACGTCACAGGTTATGATCACTTCTATGAAGAATAATGAAGTTGGGTAAGGAGACAGGGAGTGACACTGGATGGTCAGGGAGGCTTCTCTGAGGAGGTGACACAGAAGCAGAGACCCGGGGCGCCTGGGTGGCACAGCGGTTGGGCGTCTGCCTTCGGCTCAGGGCGTGATCCCGCGTTATGGGATCGAGCCCCACATCAGGCTCCTCCGCTGTGAGCCTGCTTCTTCCTCTCCCACTCCCCCTGCTTGTGTTCCCTCTCTCGTTGGCTGTCTCTATCTCTGTCGAATAAATAAATAAAATCTTAAAAAAAAAAAAAAAAAAGCAGAGACCCAACTGAGGGCAGGGAGGAGACCATGCAAATATCTGAGGAAAAGCCTTAGAAGCAGAGAGAACAGCAGATGCAGACACCCTTAGGCTGTGGCAGGCCTGTAGTTTTAAAGTGATAGCAAGGAGCCCAGTGTGGCTGGAGTAAAGAGGGAGATTCCATGGGGACAGAGAGATACCCAGAAACCATATCGGGTAAGGAGTAGAGATGCCCATGGCAAAACTCTGGGTTTTAGTCTATGTGTGAGGGGATGCCATGGGAGGGTTTTAAGCAGGTGAATGACAAGATCTGATTTATATTTTGAAAGCTTCATTCTGACTGCCTTGTTGAGAATGGACTTTGGTGGGCAGGGTAAGCGCAGAAACAGAGACCAGTTAACAGATAATACGATCCTCCCCTTGAGTGGAAGCAACGAAAGAGAAGACATATATATGGTGGGATTCAGAGACTATTTCAAAGATCAAGTCAAAAGGATTGGCTAATGGGTAGGAAAGGAAAGGAAGAGAAGAAACAAGGCAGAGTCAGGATTTTGGCTTGAGGGGCTGATGAACTGAGCTGCCACGTGCTGAGATGGGGAGGTCCATGGGAGGCAGCGTGGAAAAAATCGGGGGTTGTGTTTCAGACACGTTAAAGTTGAGATGCTGCTGGATGTCCAAGGGGAAATACTGCCTATGCAGCTGACTATGTGAGTCGGGAACACAGAGAGCCTGCGTCTGGCATAGACACAGTAAATGCACAGCGACGTGAGGCTCAGGGAGGCAGAAATGGTATTTAAATTCACGGCACAGGCAAGATCTTCTAGGAGTCGGCAGACGCTGCGTAGACTGAAATGTGCAGTTAAAAAATGTATTCAACCTTTTTAATTTTTTAATTCTGAAATATAGCCATATGTGCAAGAATATATATACATAACATGTAAGTATGGTTTAAATAAAACAAACACTATGTACCTAATATCAAGCTTAAGAAAAAGGACACTTTGGGGGCGCCTGGGTGGCACAGCGGTTAAGCGTCTGCCTTAGGCTCGGGGTGTGATCCCGGCGTTATGGGATCGAACCCCACGTCAGGCTCCTCCGCTATGAGCCTGCTTCTTCCTCTCCCACTCCCCCTGTTTGTGTTCCCTCTCTCGCTGGCTGTCTCTGTCGAATAAATAAATAAAATCTTTAAAAAAAAAAAAAAAGAAAAAGGACACTTTGGAACCTCTGACGCTAGCATACTTTCTAATAGTATCTCCCTTTCCCACTCTGTGTCTTCGGCAGTATCCTAAACTTAGCATTTTCCAGTTTTGTGCTTTTAACTGATCTTTTAGCAAACAATATTTCTTGTGGTCGAAAAAACATTTATCAAAAGTTCGGCAATTTCTTCAGTCTTATTTCTTTTTTTCTCCCTTTTTGGTTAAATTAAATTTCAGTTTCATACGTTTGACTGAAAAGCAACATCTAACAGTGCTGTCCAACAGAAATATAATGTGGGCGACACGTGAAACTTAAAATTTTCTAGCCACATAAAAAAAGGAAAAAAAAAACGATAAAATTAATTTTAATAACATTGTATTTAACTCAATATATCCAAAGTATTATCATCTTAACATGTGATCAAGATAAAAATCTTTTACATTCTGTTCTTCATACCAAGTCTTTGAAAGTCAGTGTGTGACTTTACACTTTACAGCACATCTCAATTCACCAGACTCATTTCAAGAGCTCAACGGCCATATAACTATCACATAGGACAGCACAGATCTGGGGAATGATCCTATCTTTATAAAATTCTCTGCTTAGCGATCCATTTTTCCATCTACATCTATACAGAGAGATCCACCATGCTGTTTACCTGATATTAGCAACAGTAATTTTAAGATGATAGGATTTAAAGGTATTTTTTTTTACCCCTTTAAAAAATACTTTCCTGTGTTGCTTGAATTCATTTCAATATGTGAATCACTTTTACAGAATCAATTATGTAAAACATAAATAAAAATTCTAAAGGAACCAGAGAGTTGTACACCTGAAACTAATGTGACATTGTGGGTCAATAATACTTCAATAAAAAAAATAAAATAAGGACCAGAGAGATGTTAGTGCTCTAAGCAACAGCTTCACACAGGCTAATTCCTAAAAATGTGTGAAGGCTGGCGACAGGCAGTTAACAGTAAAGAGAACACACCATGCTCCCCTGACCACCAACACCACACTTCCATTGAACACGTACCTGTTGGAGGAGTCCTGAATCCGAGTCTAAAACACAGGCATCGATCAAAATATTCTGAAATGAACATTCCGAAAACATTACAGGAATAATAAAAATAATGACTGTCTTACACTGGGAACCTACTATGTGTTAGACTATTTTTTTTTTCTTAGACAATTCTTAAAACGGCTTATTTGATACGCAGAATAACTGCAAGGCAGATATTCGAGCTGCATTTTGCAGCTGAAGCACCCAGGCTTTAGTCAGGCTGTGGTCACAGAGTTGGCTGGGGGGGGGGGGGCAGTGCTGTCACCCCAGTCTGCCTGTCCCCAAAGCCCATGGTCTTTTCACTAGATCATGCTGCTGATCCAACACAGAGAATATTTCGCATGAATATGGCAGCATTTTGGGTTAAAACTTAAGTTTTAAGAAAGTTTTTTTTAGATGTATCAAAGACGTATCACCTATTAGTGATAATTCATTTGAATTAGTATAAATTCATTCAATTATTTGCAAAGTAAAACTATCAAATCTTGATAAAACCTCCCTAAAGCAAAGAGATAGAGGAACTGAGGCAAGGCTCGCAGAAAACCGTAAACCAGGGACTCTTAGCCTGAGGTCCAAGGATGGGTTAAACAGGGTTGCACGAATACCATGAAACTAGATGCAAAACTGTGTTTCAGTGTACCTTTTTCTGGGGACCCATAAGATCCATGGGTCCCAAACAGAGAAATGACTAGTACAAAATATGAATTCCAGATTCTTCATCCACTGATAAGGACATTTAGTCAAAATACCTCTGTATGTAGGTCATTCAAAAAATAAAATTCATTATGAAACAAATATTTTCTAAAAAGAATGCTTCCAAGGGGGTGGGGGGAGTAGAGAGAGAGGCAACCCAAGAAATAGGCTTTTAACTACGGAGAACACACTGATGGTCACCAGAGAGGTGAGGGGTGAGGGGATGGGGGAACTAGGTGATGGGGACTAAGGAGCACACTTGTGATGAGCTCCAGGTGATGTGTGGAAGTGCTGAATTATGATATTACACTCCTAACACTAATACAACACTGTATGTTAACTATGCTGGAATTTAAACTAAAAACAAAAGGGTGCTCCCAATTCACCTGCTTCTGTGCTGCGAAGACGACATTCATGAAGTTCATATACTGCAGCGCGCTGTCTTCTGCAGCCTTGATCACCTAAAAATCACATCCGCGTGAACACCTCGCGGGCACATGCAAGTTCTCACTGCAAACACAACCAAGGCAGCTTTTCTAATCTGCCTGTCTAGTTACCACTCTTCAATAATATGTACAATGTAAAGATGACTGCAAGACAGTCCGTTAACAGTTCCAGACAGCACCTACGTGGGTGTGTGCACACACACGTGCACGCGCAAACACCCCCCCCACCCCGGAATGATTATCTAGCGCTCTGCAACCTTTCTTTTTTGTTTTTTTAAGTAACTCTGCACCCAACATGGGGCTTGAACTCACAACCCCGAGATCAAGAGTCACATGCTCTACCCATTAAGCCAGCTGGGCGCCCCTGCAACCTGCTTTTTGGTTTCACAATATCTGGGGGAGTGGGGAATCTTGTATCAATGAATTTAGATGTAGATCATCCTTCATGCCAACTTCATAGATTCCACTGCTGAACCAGTTATCTATAGAGGACGCTGAAGCAGACTCCAATCCTGTTTTAGACAATACTCTGGGGAACATTCTCATATACGCTTCACACAACTCTCTGACTACTTCCTAAAATAATCAGGGAGATTGCTAAAGTGTACCTCTGGATAGAGGTTACCAAAGTTCCTCCAAAAAAGTTGTACCAATTTACTCTCCCATTAGAAATGCAAGAGAATAACCAATCCCCAACGCTGCTACCAACGCTGGGAACTGCCCATTTGTGCTGAGCAAGAAGCGAACAATGAAAGCCCTGTTACTGGATGTTTCTGTTTCTTTGGTTACTGGTAAGGCTGCATGTATTTTCAAATGCTAACCGGCCATGTGCATTTCTTCTTTTGTAGGCTGTGTATGTTTTCTACCTATTTCTTTAGAGTAAACCTTAACGTGTAAAGTTTAATTGATAAGGGTGGGGCGCCTGGGTGGCTCAGTTGGTTAAGTGTCCGACTCTTGATCTCACTCAGGTCTTGATCTCACGGTCTTGAGTTCAAGCCCCAAGTTGGGCTCCTCGGGCACCGTGAGGTCTACTTAAAAAAATAAATGAATAAGATAAAAAATAAATAAAATTTAATGGATAAGAGCTCTTTTTCACTTTAGAACTATTAAACTAATCCTCTGTCACGTAGCTATGCTGAAAATACTTTTCCTAATAGCTTTTCTTTCATCCTTGATTTTGGGGGTTTGATTTTCTTGAGGTCTTACGCTTCTCATCATGCTCAGCAAGGTCCTGCCCAACCTGAGATTATTAACAGGTATTTTCTTCCAGCACTTTTATGACTTGAACTTTTACAGTGACATGTCTGACGCTTACTAGAACGATTTAGGTGCGAGCAATGAGATCTCCCTTTGTTTTCTCCCAAATGGCCAACCAACTGGCCCAGCACCTTTAACTGAATAATTCATTTTCTTCCCACTAACTTAATTGCTTCCATTCCACAAGTCAAATTCTTCCGTGGACCTGATTTTATTTCTGGAGCCAATCTTGCCCATTTATTCCATGCCTATGACTGCGCCAGAACCACACTATTACTGTACTGTGTTTTAAGGCCTAACAAAGCAAATTTCTGCTTATTATTCTCTTTCAGAAAGCACCTGGCTACTCTCCTTGATTTATTCTTCCAGATAAAATGTTGATTTTTTTTTCTTTTTAAGATTTTAAGTAATCTCCACACCCAACATGGGGCTTGAACTTACTACCCCAAGATCAAGAGTCACACACTCTACCGACCGAGCCAGCCAGGCGCCCCTTACCATTGGAGTTCTTAAAGCACTTGGCACAGAGTCGGCTTCAGATTTCCTCTTCCTCTCCGCCCTCCCCCCATGCCACGACATGGAATCTCTCTCAATAAATAAACAAAATCTTAAAAAAAAATTCTGAGATTGCACTGAATTTACAGTTTAACTTTGGAAAAACTGACATCCAAGAATAAAATATGGCTCTCCATTCCTTCAATTCTCTTACATCTCTCAGAATTTTAGTTTTTCATCATAATCAATTTTACACATTGCTTGTTAATTTATTCTGGATATTCATATTTATTATAAATGGGTCTTACTTCCCATTATGCTTTCTAATTGGTTATGGCTGGTATAGAAACATAGTACTGATTTTTTTAATCTTACCAAAATCCTTGATTTCATTTCCTGATTATCTATAAAGAGATAAAGACAGATTACAATTTAACTGAATCTTATTAAACATATTGTAAGGTTTTATAACCAATATTTTTAAACAGTCCACCAAAATTATAGCAGTAAAATAAGGATCCCAGATCTCACAAAAAACCACACGCTCCTTACCTTTAACCTCTTTGTTCATTCTATGAATGTCTGATTTTTTTTAGCATTAAGGAATTTTAAAATATTATTTAATTTCATAAATACTTAGTAAGCAGAAAAATAACCTCAAATTTTAAATAAATCCAGCATCCACCTAACTGAAAAAAGAAGTGCTCTATTTCCCATGATAAACACACAAGAGTAATTAGGGGTTTCCAATTACCAACTGCAATCAACCGAATTTGTAACCTGACCTTGTAACCTGACCAAAACATGCTCTCTGCCCCAGAAAATTAAAATTACCATGATTTATCCTTCTGTGGTTATCCACCACACCCTAGATTTCAATACTGGGATGACAGGTAAATCAATAAGCAAGGTAACAAATGTGAAAACCACACATAGATGACCAGGCACCCTCAAAGTCTAGGGCACAGGAATCACTCAATATTTTCCAAAACAAAGAAATTAAATTACAAAAGACAGGGAGAACATAGAGGTGCCTGGGTGGCTCAGTCGGTAAGGCATCTGCCTTCAGCTCAGGTCATGATCTCAGGGTCCTGGGATTGAGCCCCACGTCAGGCTCTCTGCTCAGCAGGGAGTCTGCTTCTCCCTGTCTCTCTCTCTCAAGCAAATAAATAAAGTTTTTTGTTTTTTTGTTTTAAAGACTGGGAGAACATCACACAGACAACATCAAATTCTTAGGACAGTGTTGTTCACTCTATGCTAAGTGCAAATAACCTGTGGGCCTCTGGAGAAACCACTCATTTATTAACCTCAGGATCAGTAAATGGCTTTTATAACCAAACACACTGCTCTTAACTTAAGGAAGGTGGAAAAAACAAACACACCTTCCCCAATTTGTCAAAGCAAGACAAAAGCATCCTGAAGAATTTGTTGTGAGCAGAAGGATATACTAGAGAAACCAGAGTTTTCTTTTTCTTTACATCTCAAGTTTTTACAGCTTATCTTAACAACATTCCAAAGCCAAGATAAACTATTTTTTGATTACCCACCCCTTTAGAATACTCATGCCTTTCCTTAATATGGACACCCAAGGTTCTAAAAATTATCACAAGTTCAGATACTCAGAAGACACCTTCTGAATGCCTAGAACACCAAGGATACAGCAAAGAGCTTTGGCGAGGGATCCTGCCAGCAGTGTTTCTGTATGTTGACCCTTTATGTCACCTGCAAAAAAAAAAAAATTAAAGAGAACTTTTAGGTATTTTCTTGAACTAAAATCATTTTCAAACCAAAACATTCTTCTTTGTGAATAAAATCAGCTGACATTTCCAAGCCAGGTTTAAAAACATAGATAGCGGGGCGCCTGGGTGGCACAGCGGTTAAGCGTCTGCCTTTGGCTCAGGGCGTGATCCCGGCGTTATGGGATCGAGCCCCACATCAGGCTCCTCCGCTGTGAGCCTGCTTCTTCCTCTCCCACTCCCCCTGCTTGTGTTCCCTCTCTCGCTGGCTGTCTCTATCTCTGTCAAATAAATAAATAAAATCTTTAAAAAAATAAAATAAAATAAAATAAAATAAAATAAAATAAAATAAAATAAAATAAAAACATAGATAGCAATCTGTTCTCATTAAGTAAGCAATTGTTAACATTTTCTCAATTTAAAATAGTCTGTGGTCAGGGGCTGAGTGGGTACAAAGCTTCAGTTTGGGATAATCTGGGAACGGACAGTGGTGATGTTTGTACACAGTGTGAATGTACTTAATACCACTGCACTGCACATTTTTAAAATGGCTGAATGGTAAATTTTATTTTATGTGTATTCTCTTTTTTTTTTAAAGATTTTATTTTTAAGTAATCTCTACACCCAATGTGAGGCTCGAACTCAACCCTGCGATCAGGAGTCACAGGCTCCACTGACTGAGGCAGCCAGGAGCCCCCTACGTTATGTATATTCGACCACACTAAAATACCCTGGTGGTTATCTGGAAAAGCTCAGGTTTGTTAGTGACCTAAATGGTACAAGAGGTCATGCGCAGCTGCCTGGTCTGAGCCTCTCTGCCTTCCTCCCACCACCTCTTCTGTCTCGCGTCCCTCGGAGAGCTGCCCCGCTAGTGGAAAGGGGGCTGGGAGAAGCCCTCTGGCCGTGGCAAGCAGGGACAAAGCTGGCAACTTGTTCGAAGCCTTAAGTGAAAAAAGTCAAGCAGCTCAAGAGGGTGGAGAGCCCAGACTAACATCTGGTGTGAACGGGGCCTGCAGCTGGTCCAGGAGCACGGATACCTCCACCCACGGGTGAGGTCAGACCAGGAAAGGTCTTGAACACCATACTGAGAAGTTGGGACTTTACCCTGGAGACCCACAGTTCTCAAAGTATGATTCTAGAACCAGGTGTAAGAGCATCACTTGGGAACTTAACAGAAACACTGATTCTTGGGACCACCCTGGACCTGCTAAATCAGAAACTGCAGGGTGGGAGCCAGCATTTTATTTTAACAAGCCCTCCAGGTGATTTTTACCAGCTTTACTGGGGTATAACTGACAGATCATAAAATTCACTCCTTTTAAGTAAACCTATGTTTTTTTTAGAAAATTTAGAGAGTTGTAAACGATTACTACAACCCAATTTTAGAACATTTCCTTTACCCAAAAAGATCACTTGGGCCAATTTCAGTCACTCCTCCCGCGCCCCGGGAAACCACTAACCTACTTCCTGTCTCTAAAGAGTTGCCTTTCCCTTCCAGGTGACTCTGACACAGGCTACCGTTTAAAAACCACAGTCTACCGGCAACAAGGGAACCAGTAACAGACTTTAAGCCAGGAAATAGTAGCTTTAGAAGGGTTAGCTGTGAAAGAGTTAAGGAAAGACCTGAATGGGGACAGACAGGAGTCAGCAGGCAGAAGCTGTTAGAATGGTCCAGACCAGCAGCTCTCCACCTGGGCAACTGTGCCCTACTGGGGAGATGTGGCAAAGTCTGAGATATATTTGGTTGTTGCAAGCGAGGGATGTTATGACATCTAATAGGTCTAGGCCAGGGATGTTGTTAAGTATCCTCCAAAGCACAAGAGAGTCCCCACAACAAAGAATCATACCCAAAATGCCAACGGTGCTGGGGTTGAGCCAGATGACATAAAAGAGGTCAGATTTTGGAGGTACTTTTAAGGCCGAACTAACAGGATATCATAGCTGATTAGATGTTGAATGTGAGCAGAGAAGGCTCAAAAATGAAAGCTTTGCATCTGAAAAAGTAGGTGAATGGGCGTGGCAGAAACTGGGAGTGGAAATGGTGGTGTAGCTGGGAGGGAAAGATAAGGAAACTAGGCTGGGGTGTGTTAGCCAGACTGTGGGACACCTATGTGGCGACATTGGCTGAAAGAAAGGCTCAATTAGAGACAAAGACTGGGAAGTGTTCACATAGAAATGATTATTAAAGACAAGAGTGGGCGAAAACATACAGAGGGAGAAAAAATAAGAAAATAATGTGGGGGATTAAAAACCCTATTTTTTATGGGACAAGATGAAGGAAAAGTCAGAAATGAAAGAATGGTCCAAAAAAGAGGAAAAACAAGTCAAAAGGATATCCTCAGACGCTAAGAGTATATTTCAAGAAGTAGAGGCCGGTGGATAGTGTGAGACGCTGGCGCGGTCAGGCAAACAAGGCACAAGCTTTGATCAAAATCATTTTACAAAAGAAAACCGAGAACACAAGTAAATACTCCCACGAACCCCAAATCTCTGGACTTAAAGCCTCAAGGACCTGCACATTCAACTGCAATTTTAAAATAACAATAATGCAGAAAGAAAACCATTACTCTTGGTCATGAGATCTTTAATCTCTTCAGCGATAATTTCGTTTGCTGCTGTGAACAACTCATATTTCCCGTCCTTGCTCCCTGAGGGGCTGAATTCAGAAGAAGGGTTGCCAGGGTCTCCAAAAAAGTCTCCAAGTCTGCCATTCTTTCCAGGATATAAGAATCGACTGAAACAGTGGGGAAAAAAACACCGAGTTACACCAGGACTCTGTCCTCACTCAACATCCAGATGAAATTCAGAAGAGAAAACAACCACACCAATTCTCACAAAATTCTGTAATAAATTTCATTTTTAAGAAATGTATAAGACAGGCGAATTGGCAAACATGAGTCTACCGCCAGAGAATGTTTTAATGATCCCCACTGTTTTCTCACAAATGAAAAGAAATAAAGCGTGTGCTGGATCCCAGTCTCTTAAAATGCTTTAGGGTGGTTCTCATTCTACTTTCTCAGATGCCAACTGGGAAGAGAATCATACCAAATTCTAACTTACGACCAGTTTATTACTTGAGGTATATTTATCTACCCCAGTAATAAAAATCTGCCCCAAGGGTCCCTGAAAAGATTCTCCTAGTGCTTCATGATTTTTACAGTAATCCTGTAAAAACACATATTTGATTTTTCTAAAAGTTGGAACACTTTGCTTTTTATAGTTTTTCTTTGGATGTCTTAACCAAATCAGTGTCACCTTTTTCTTTCAACTCTGAGAAAAATGCCTGGTGATCATGGGAGCGGGAGCACGCACCTGGTGGCCCACAGGCTCTTTCAACACACCAAAGAAAGTAGCCCTAAGAAATTAGAAATTTGAGAACTATCCACTGACCTCATATGAAATACGCTGGTACACAAGAGTCACTTCTACCAAGATGTGACATTTAATCAAGACATAGAAGAGCCGTGTCTCACATGGAGAGTAGGATTCTATGGTCAGCATATACATGAAAAGTAAATATGGTGAAAATATGTAGCACATATATGGTCATATTTGCAGAGCTGTACACCTATGCACCACCCTGAAGAGACTCTAACCCAGCCAGTTCTTACACCCGTGTTGGAAAAGGTCACTGCATCTTCAGCTGAGCACCAGATGGAGTAGTTGGCTTGGGCTAAAACCCAATAAACAAGAAAAACCCTTATCTATAAACACCAGAGTCACACCCGGAGCAGTGAAACATTACACCCTGAGAAGTACACAGGGCCCATGACTGGCTGAAAGAAAGCAGAATCACACCTCCCATTTCACCTGCCCCCTGGGGCAGACTCACTCGAAAAACAGTAATAGGAGCTGCCGGCCTTGCTTGACAATTCTCCCTGTTTTTTGCCAAGAGAGGATGGTTGAACCCGGTAAGTTAAATGTGCACATGATGTCAATCTATTAGATATCAGCTAATGAAGTGTCCAATATTCATTCCTACCAAAATGTACATGTACTGATTCTTGATGCTGTTAGTCTTACTCAATGCTACATTAAAAAATTTTTTTTGCAACACAGAAAAGGAATAGTGCATGCCGACTGGCATAAAAACCTCACAACTGGGAAGCACTGAATAGGGAGAGTAATCACTAGGCTCATACCTTTCTTGAATGTGACTTGCTATCACAGCGAGTTTGTTGGAACGATTCATGAACAAATGAGAATTTCCCAGCACCATCACAGCATCTATGCATTTTGATAAAGTAAACTGTTGAAAAATGGAAAACGTTAGAAAAGGTAAAGTAACTATCCAAATAACTAGGTTAGGTCTTGAAGTGATAAAGATTTCATTTAAATCTTATTCACTGCTAAAAATTTGCTCAGGAGCTCCCTCCTCCAAAGTCATAAGCAAAAACACTTGAAAACTAGTTTTCTAATTTTACTTACATAAGATGATTTCTACATCAGTGCATTATTCCACAAATATTTTCTGCAAACATTTAAGGAACACAAACATGTCACATATTCTATGATAAAATTACTAGCAAACTATTACTACACACAGAGTAGATGATTAATACATACTGATTAAATTGGTGATTTGTAAAAGTTTTCAATTCATTCACTTGCTAAGTATGCTAAGCCCGTTATCTGTCAGGTAAAGATCCCTTCTTTCGTGGAGCTTACATTCTCATGAGTACTAATATTACTAAAAAATGTAGGTAGATATTTTTGTAATCCTGGAATAAAGCATGTTTCTCTTAAAGAAAAGAATACTTCCAGCAGCAAAGAAAGACTGATAAATTCCACTTTATTTTAAAAAAAGTAAAGCAAACCTATTAAAATTTCTATATGGCAAAAAAATGACCTTAAAGAAAAGTGAAAGGCAAATTGCAAACTGGGAAAATATAATATCAACATATGACAGGCAAAAGGTTAACCTTCTAATATAAAGAGTGTCCACAGATCAGTTAAAAAAAAAAATACCAGAAGAGGAAAAAGGGCAATGCCCCAAGGGAAAAATACAAAGGGCCATCAAATACAGTAAAAGCAAACTGAGAGAGCTTCTATGGTATATGATATTGGCAAAAGATAAAATAAGGAAAGAGAACATCTTGTGTGGGTTCCTCAAAAAAAAGGCATTCTCATATACCACTGGTGAGAGTTAAAAATGAGATAGTATTTATTCTTGGACAGTAACAGGGTAATATGCAGTGACGTGCTGTTCTATCTATAAAACGGAATACTATTCAGCAATAAAAGGAATGAATTACTGTAACAACACAGACGAATCTCAAGATAATTATGCTGAGTAAAGAAACCAGACCAAAAGTAATCCCACTACATACTGTTCGATTTCATTTATATAAAATTCCAGAAAAGGCAAACTAATCCATAATGACAAAACAGATCAGAGGTTGCCTGGAGTGGGGACAAGCAGAGAGAAGTGGGTAGGATAAATTACAAGGGAACATGAAGAAACTTCTGGGGGTGACAGATTTATACGTTCATTATTTTGACTGCAATGATAATTTCACAAATGTACACATATATGAAAACATATCAAACCAAACACTTCAAATATGTGCTGTAAACTACATGTCAATTATATCTCGATAAAGCTAATTTTAACTTTGACTTTTCTTTTGCTTTTTTTTTTAAAGTAGGCTCTATGCCCGACGTGTGGCTTGCACTCAGGACCCCGAGATCCAGAGTTGCATGTTCTACCGACTGAGCTGGCCAGGCACCCCTTGATTTTAAAAAAGACACCATTAAGAAAATGAAGAGACAGAGGGGCGCCTGGGTGGCACAGCGGTTAAGTGCTTGCCTTCGGCTCAGGGCGTGATCCCGGTGTTATGGGATCGAGCCCCACAACAGGCTCCTCCGCTATGAGCCTGCTTCTTCCTCTCCCACTCCCCCTGCTTGTGTTCCCTCTCTCACTGGCTGTCTCTATCTCTGTCAAGTAAATAAATAAAAAATCTTTAAAAAAAAAAAAAGAAAGAAAGAAAAGAAAATGAAGAGACAAGCCACGAAGTCATAGACCAGGAGAAAATATTTGTAAATCATATATTTGAAAAAACAGTTGTATCCAGAATATATAAAGAGTTCTTACAACTCAGTAATAAGAAAACAAACAGCCCAATTTAAAAGTTGGGTATAATAATGGAATATGCATTTCAACTAAAAAAATATAAGGACAACTTATACGCATGTATTACATACATAACAGTTACATATTATATCTATATATATAATAGTCATTAAAGAAATGTAAATTAAAACAACAATAAGATACCGCTACCTACTTACTAGAATGACTGCAACAAAAAAGACAGACAGGTGTTGGCAAGGATGTGAAGACGCTAGAACTCTCACACTCTGCTCAAGGGAATGGAAAATGGCGTATCCACTTTTTAAGTCTGGCAGCATCTTAAAGTTAAATCTAACCCTACCATGTGACCCGGGAATTCAACTCACAGGCATCTACTCAAGAGAAATGCAAACATATGTCCACACAAAGACTTGAGAATTATCAGCATTATTCATAATAGTCAAAAAGTGGAAACAATCCAAATGTCCATGAATAGATGAGTAAGAAGTATATCCGTACAATAAAATACTACTCGGTAATAAAGAGGAACCACCAACACATGCTACCACATGGGTAAGCCTCAAGAAGACTACACTAAGTGGGAGAAAACAAGATCAAACTACAACCTATAACCAAAAGTCGCCCAATATGAAAAATATCATCCAAATCATTTAATAACTATTAAAAAAATTAATTCATAGTTTAAAACTTCCCCAAAAGGAGCCGAGATGCCCTTCAACAGATGACTGGATTAAGAAGTTGTGGTCCATATATACAATGGAATATTACTCAGCAATCAGAAAGAACGAGTTCTCAACATTTGCTACAACATGGACGGCACTGGAGGAGATAATGCTTAGTGAAATAAGTCAAGCAGAGAAAGACAACTATCATATGATTTCTCTCATCTATGGAACATAAGAACTAGAATGATCAGTAGGGGGAGAAAGGGATAAAGAAAGGGGGGGTAATCAGAAGGGGGAATGAAACATGAGAGACTATGGACTCTGGGAAACAAACTGAGGGCCTCAGAGGGGAGGGGGGTGGGGGAATGGGATAGACCGGTGATGGGTAGTAAGGAGGGCACATATTGCATGGTGCACTGGGTGTTATACACAACTAATGAATCATCGAGCCTTACATCGAAAACCGGGGATGTACTGTATGGTGACTAACATAATATAATAAAAAATCATTATTAAAAAAATAATAATAATAAAAATAAATAAAAATAAAAAGAAAAATAAAACTTCCCCAAAAAGCAAACTACAGGCCCAGACGATTTCTCTGGAGAACTGTACCACCCAAGCATCCCTGTACAGGACTTTTCTGATAAAAAGTAAAAAACACAAGGGTGCCTGGGTGGCTCAGTCTGTGAAGCGTCTGCCTCCGGCTCAGGTCATGATCCCAGGGTCCTGGGATGGAGCCCCACACTGGGCTCCTTGCTCAGAGAGGAGCCTGCTTCTCCCTCTTCTGCCTGCTGCTCCCCATGCTTGTGCTCTCTCCCTCCCTCTCTCTGTCAAATAAATAAATAAAATCTTTTTTAAAAATGTTAAAAAAATATATAAAATGCTAATGAAAGAAATCAAGATTAAAAAAAAGAAATCAAGATCTAAATAAATGGAGAGATGTACTTTACTTGTAGCTTGGAAGACCTACGATGATAGATATAGCAGGGCTATGTAGAGTATATCCTCAAATTGATAAACAGGTTTAACATAATTCCTATCAAGATTCCAACAAGATCTTTTCTAGACATAGACAAGCTCATTCTAAAATTTATATGGTAAGGCAAAGGAACTAGAATAGTTACAAAAAATTTTTTGAGAAAGAAGAATAAAGTGGGAGGAATCAGCCTGCTGGAGCCCAAGACTTATTATCTAACTATCGTAATCAAGACTTTGTGGTATTGATAGAGAGAGACATAAACAGATCAAGGGAAGAGAAAGAGCACCCAGAAATAAACCCACGTGATTATGTACCCAGATTTTTGACAAATCTGCAAAAGCCATTCAGTGGAGAAAGAGCAATCTTTTTAAAAATGGTGCTAGAGCAATTGCACTATCCATGGGCAAAATAATGAACCTTGAACTAAATTACACAGATAAAAAAATTAACTCAAAATGGGGGTACCTGGGTAGTGTAGTTGGTGGAGCGGCCAACTCTTGGTTTCGGCTGGGGTTGTGATCTCAGGGTTGTGAGATCAAACCCCACGTCAGGCCCCTCACTCATCATGGAGTCTGTTTAAGACTCTCTCTCTCCCTCTCCCTCTGTCCCTACCCCTGCGTGTGCTTGCTCGCTTTCTCTCTCTCTAAAAATAAACAAAATCTTTTTTAAAAATTAAATCAAGATAGATTCTGGATTTTTTTAAAGATTTTATTTTTAAGTAATCTCTACACCCAATGTGGGGCTTGAACTCACAACCCTGAGATTAAGAGTCATGGGCTCTATCGACTGAGCCAGCTGGGTGCCCCTGGATTGTGGATTTAAATGTAAAACTTTTCACAGAAGACACTGGCGAAAATCTTTATGACACAGAGCAAGGTTGAGAATCCTTACAGCACCAAAAGCACAGGCTATATTTTTAAATATCGAGAAACTGGACTTGATCAAAATTAAAGACCTCCTGCTCTGTGAAAGATCGCCAGAAGACGAAAACACAAGCTAAAGACTGGGAGAAAATACTTGAAACAAGATATCTGACAAAGGGCTTATATCTCAAATACATAAAGAACTCTCAAAACTCAACAGTTAAACATAACTCGACAATCCAACTAGAAAATGGACACATGACATGCGATGACATCTCAGGGGGCTTCTCCGTATGGCAAACAAGCCTATGAGAAGCCATGCGACACAGCCAGCTACTGAGGAAACGCAATCCAGACCACAATGAGGGATCGTTACACACCTCTGGAAACAGCTAATATAAAAACGTGTCAGCATCGAATGCTGGTGAGGGGAGGGAAAAACGGCATCTCTTACACTTCGCTGGTGGGAATGTAAATCCATTCTAGAAAACCGTGTAGCAGTTTCTTATAAAACCAAACACATGTTCTAGCAGTTGTAATCCTGGACGCTTATCCCACAGAAATGAAAATTTCTATCCGCAAGAAAACGTCTATACAGATTTTCAGAGCAGCTTTTTATGTAATAGCCAACAACGGAAAAACACAACCCAAATGTAGAGCTTTCCCTGAGTAACAGAACAACCTGCGGTATCTCCTCCCAAGGAACACCACCGGCAACAGAAAGAACACACTGACACCTGAAACGACCTGAAACGATCAAGGGCATTCTGTTGAGTGAAAAAAAAACCAACCTCGAAAACACTTTATGACCTATTTACAGAACTGGAGCGCTGGAGAACGGTAGTAGGTCAGTATTCACCACGTTCAGGAGCAGGGACTGACTACAAAGGGGCAGGCGGCATCTATAAAGGGAGCTCTAGGGAGCTCCGGTGTGTGATGAACGGTTCTCTGTCTTGACCGTGGTGCTGGTTACACAAATCTATACACGTGGTAAGATAGCACAGAACCACACGTACACACGAATGCAAGTCAAACTGTTGTGATCTGAGTAAGGTCTCAAGAGCGTACTGCTGTCAATTTCCTGGTTTCCCTCTTGGACTCTAGGTACACGAGATGTTACCACTGGGAGAAGCTGGAGTAAGGGTACACGGGACCTCTCTGTTACCACTTTTTTAAAAAATTTCCTAGGAGTCTGTAATTATTTCAAAATAAAACATTTCAAAATAGATTTTTTTTAAAGGACTACATATTTGTGGAATATGTTAAATGTCCAGAAAAGGCAATATAGAGGCGGAAAGTAGATCAGCGGTCGCCTGCAGCTACGGGGTAGAAGCAGTGACTGTGAACAGGCATGAGGGAACTTTCTGGGGTGATAGAAATGTTCTAAAATGAAATTGCCGTGATGGTTACACTCTTTTATTGTGATTTTTATTAAAGAAGCATTGAATTGTACATTACAATGGATGAATTTTATGGTATGTAAAATATGCCTTAATAAAGCTGATTTTTGGGGGCACCTGGGTGGCTCAGTTGGTTAAGCTCCTGCCTTTGTCTCAGGCCATGAGCCCAGACTCCTGGGATGGAGCCCCACCATCGGACTCCCTGCTCCACAGGGAACCTGTTTCTCCCTCTCCCTCTGCCTGCTACTTCCCCTGCTTGTGCTCTCTCACTCTCTGTCAAATAGATAAATAAAATCTTCTAAAAAGAATAAAATAAAGCTGATTTTTTTTAATGAAGCTGATTTTTAAAAAAGCAATATAAACACACAGTTAAACCAGAATTATCCACAGGCCTCCTCAAGCAATCTTACCTGAGATTCCTTTAATGCTTGCTTTCCCCACCAAATTGGGTTGGTATCAACTACGATAACTAGAAGATTCAATTCATCTTCTGAAAATATTAACAAAAATAAACACATTAGCATCATGAAAGCGTATCCAAGCTAACATTCCCAATTTGTCATTTCAACCCACAGCAAACACCACCACATGCCTCTACATGTTTATCAGCCTCAATCATGAAATTAACTGAAGGCCAAGTGCTTTTATGATTTAAAGCTCTGTGGGCCCTTAGCAGGTTCTTGCCGGCTTTCTGTCCCACTGCGTCTTTCGCGCACTAGAACGTAAGCTCTGCGACGGGGGCTTGTCCGTCCTGTCACTGCTTATCTTCTGCTCCTGGCACGACTGCCTGGCACGTGGCAGATGCTCAATAAATACCTGTGAAATGCACCCGACATATCTGCCGTTTAAATGCCTGGTCAAGGACAGAATGTACTGACTAGTCAGTTAATACTCAACAGCAGTAGAATTTCAGGCACAAGGAGGATGAAGGGAGACACAGGAATCAGTTTGGCCTCAAGTCCATCAAACCACCTAGCAGCGAGGCCAACGGTGATTAGGAATCACTTTTTAAAAGGTGAAAACCAAAGAGGGAAAAGCAATTGCTATGTAAAGATTTTACCGTGAAAAGGAACAGGCTACTCTCCAAAGCTGAACACAACTAAACAGGCTAACAACACATTAATTCATTCAACAAACATTTATACTAAATGCACCTAACACTGGGGATACGGGGTTCAAGCCCTCAAGGAGTCTATAAATCCTGAGGTGACAGACATGCGAACCCGTAAGTACAGCCGTAACGAAAAACCCAGGCTGCTCCTTTAATAGCAAAAAGCAATAATGCCTTTCCTGCCCCCCTTCCTTCCTCCCTGCAGTTCCATCTCCTACTTCAGGATAATCCCCACTCCACTGTCGAATTCTGCTCACGCATCCAAATGCTATTGACTCTACAAAGCCCCAAACCAATGCTACCTCTTTCTTCCAAAAACCCTCCCCAGGTCCTCCAACCAGTCCTGGCTCTCCCACCTGAGGAGAAGACGAATGTCAGCCTCTGCATCAGCCACTGGCATAGGTAACCCTATAATCCCACTCCATGCTGACAACAAACTACTGAGGGAAATATGACCGACATCTTTCATCAATTATAACATGGACCCTCTCCTTTTTTTTTTTTTTTTAACATTTAACAGTTGCTAAAATGAGGATGGTATCTTACAACTAAGACTGGCAGCATGTCTCTCTTAGAGGTATACTAAACAAAAACATATCTCATAATCCATATTGTCTTCGATGACACGAAATACGGCATTCTATTTTGCGGATGACAGTAGCTTGCTCTAAGTCACACGGTCTGCTAGCAAGTAGCAAAACTCCCTGCTATGAAGACAGATCTGCTTGACTGTAAAGACTGTGGCCTTTCACTACCCTACTGCCCACTTCTGACCCTCTTTTAATGATACTTGGTTCTCATTGTCTCATTTTACAGTCAGTTGTGTTTTCTGATCTCTCGTCAGCTCTGCTAAAGCTATTCCACTAGACTGTGGATTCCTTACAGAATGAGGATTTTTGTAATCCTGGGATGAAATAATATGTACAAATCACACACACACAAAAGCCTAGCACCGAAAGAGCACTTAATAACCGTGTCTTTCACAGGCCCTCGCTCCTCTACCCACAAGCCCACAATCCTTTGGCCTTATTCTCCATGAGGCCCCCTCCCACAACTCCCAGGGCCAGCCACTCCTTGCCACGACCCAGAGGCCTGGAAAAAGACAGTGTTGCCTGACAGGAGAGATGAGTATCCATACGCATGCAATGCCCGGTGAAAGTCCTTCTTTGGGTCTCTACACCATCACTTGTAGACAGGGGCCATGCCAGGCCTGCCTCTCTCACAGGACTGTGGTATGGATTGAAAAAGACAAGCATGGACACTTGTTAGACTATTTCCACTCTTGCTCCCTTTTCCACACAGCAGCCAAAGCAACCTTTTAAAATTATAGATCAGTGGTGCCTGGGTGGCTCAGTCGGTTAATCATTTGCCTTCGACTCAGGTCATGATCCCAGAGTCCTGGGATCAAGCCCTGCATTGGGCTCCCTGTTCAGTGGAGAGTCTGCTTCTCCCTCTCCCTGCTCATGCTCTCCCTCTCAAATAAATAAATTAAAATAAAATAAAATCGGAAGTCACATTGTAGCAATTCTTTGCTTAAAACCCTACAATGGTTTCATATTACACTTAAAAACAAAGTTCAATCTCTTCATCATGGCCCACAAGGGCCACGCATCAGCCTAGCTTCTGATCTCATCCCTCTAGCTCACTTCACTCCCACCACCCTGGTCTCTTTTTTTCTTCCTTTCAGACATCAGGTTCAGGGCGCCTGGGTAGCTCAGTAGGTTAAGCATCTGCGTTTGGCTCAGGTCATGATCTCAGGGTCCTGGTCGAGCCCAGAGTCAGGCTCCCTCCTCAGCAGGGTGTCTGCTTCACCCTCTCCTCCCCCAACCCCATTTGTGTGCCCCCCCCACTCTCTCTCAAATAAAGTCTTAAAAAAAAAAAAAGACATCACTCTATAACTGGTAGTTTAATGTATGAATGAAGATCTCTCCACCTTCCTCTACCCTCAAGTCCCCCATTTCTGTCTTAGTGTAATGTAGTGCCTCAACTTGCCACAGGGCGTTTGCAGAGTCATTCAAAACTGACTTTCAGTGCCTGGACTCTTCTCTAAAGTAGCTCCTCCATGATCATCCCCTAATCACAATGAACTGCAGCATCCCGGTATATTGTCTCTACAGCTCTTGTCACCCTTCGAAATTATTCTTACTTACTTGCCTGTTGTCTGCCTCGCCCACTAGACTGTAACCTCCACGAAGGCCCCTGACTGCCCTGTTCTCTGCCGTATTCCCTAGCGCATAAAACAACGCCTGGCACACAGGAGACCATTCAAAACTATTTACTGAATAAATGAACACATCTGCTACTCGAAAGACCAAACAGGTTGCCCGAGCCCCCAAAATAACGCTCCATCTGGGTGGTCCTGGCTAGGCCGAGTCCGCCCAGTCCCAGGGTCGGGGGCCCTCCCCGCACACCCCTCACCGTCTGACACCATGGCTGCCAGGATCCCCCGACGCACTGGCAGCAAGCGGTCAAGCGCTCCTCCCGGATCCTGCGCGCCCCGACTTCCGGCGCTGCCGAGTGACCCACAGGCGGCTTGGCCCAGGCCGCGCGCCGTACCCACGGCCCCGCCCCCAAGGCGCCGGAAGTGGAGTGTGGAGACGTGCTGCGTGCTGTCAGTCTCTGTGGCTGCGAGCCCTCGCGGTCGTGGGAGCCGTCCAGTCGTCGCGGGCTGTCCCGGTCCCCTCGGGCTGCGCGATCCGGAGGGCACAATGGACAGCAATGGTAAGTCGGGCCGGGCCGGGCCTGCTGGGCCTAAAGCGGAGCCGTACGGGGGTCACTCCACCTGGCACGCCCAGGCTGGTCTCTGCGAGAAGTCCCTTTCCAAGCTTAGGCTGCTGGACTGGATGCTGCTTCTAGTCGCGACTCAGTCCCTCTCGCTGTCCCTGTCTCCAGGGAATGGATCCTGAGGGTATCCCCAGACCTTCCTCTCCCAGCGCTTAGCAGTGCCCTCCTCCAAAAAAGGGAGACTTAGACGAGGAGTGCAGATCTCCGCAGTCGTTATTTCCTCATAGGTAAAGTATGAGTAAGATTCCTCGCCTTACTGGATCTGGTACTAGAATTTTTTTTTAAGGTTGTATTTGATGTGCTCATCTAATATGGTTATCAAGGTGTTTTATTAAGTGAAACACAAGGGCAAACTGACATATGATACTTCTCATTTAAAAAAAAAATAAGGATGGACCTCTGCATATATATGTACATATGTAAGTAGGTGAACAGGCTTGAATTGGCACAGACTGTCTGGACAGGTGGAGGGAAAACTGATAAAGTGGTTGACTCTGGGATTTTCTGCCAGGACTTGTAGTCAAGGATAAGAAGGAGGATGACCTTCCACCATCAGGTGGTGGTGCTTAAATTTTATGCCTTTCTGCACAGATGGGTTTTTCAAAAATGAGAAAGTTTGTAAATAAATACTACAGTGGTGTCATCTCTATTCCCATCAACATTTATAATGCCCCTGAAGCCAGACACCCTGAAAAGAAAATATTTTTAAAATTAGTTTGCTTCTGGGATGCCTGGGTGGCTCAGTCTGTTAAGCATTTGCCTTTTTTGTTTGTTTGTTAAGATTTTATTTATTTATTTGACAGAGAGAGAGACAGCCAGCGAGAGAGGGAACACAAGCAGGGGGAGTGGGAGAGGAAGAAGCAGGCTCCTAGCAGAGGAGGGACTAAGCCACCTAGGCACCCCTAAGCATCTGCCTTTAGCTCAGATCATGATCTCAGGGTCCTGGGATCGAACCCCACGTTGGGCTCCCCACTCAGCAGGGGTCTGCTTCTCCCTCTACCCCCCACCTTGTGTGTGTGTGTGCCATCTCTCTCTTGCTCAAATAAATAAAAACTTAAAAATAAATAAAATTAGTTTGCCTCTTAAGGTCAACAGTCATTGAAAAGCTCTCTAGTCTTACATACTGCTAAATGAATTTGATGAATCACTTTTTTCTCTCTCCGCAGAGTTAATTGAATACTTTAAGTCTCAGATGAAAGAAAATCCTGACAAGGCCTCAGCAGTAGCTGCCATCGGGACTTTGCTGGAGTTCTTGAAGAGAGATCAAGGTGAAGAGGGTCATATTTGAACACTCTGGGTGTTAGGAAGTCCTCTAGTAACTCAGAAGTGTAGAAAGTTGGGGTGCCTGGGTGGCTCAGTCGGTTAAGCATCTGTCTTTGGCTCAGGTCATGATCCCATGGTCCTGGGATCAAGCCCTGCATTGGGCTTCCTGCTCAGCAGGAAGTCTGCCTCTCCCTCTCCCTCTGCCCCCTCCCCTGCTTGTGCACGCATGCATGCATGCCCTCTTTCTCTCTCTCAAATAAATAAGTAAAATCTTTAAAAAAAAAAAGTGTAGAAAGTGAGACTGTGTGTGGGCCTACTTGAGTTAATGCAGCTCCAAGTTCAACTTCTGCTTCATTTCAGTCTTTTGACTTGGAAAGAGCCCACCAGTTATCATTAAATGGGTCCCCTTTCATAAGTGAGATACACTTTGAATCAAGAGTGACCATATTATATCAAGCTGACCATGAAGCTTAAATTATAGTAATAGTTCAGCTTTGTAAATGTTTATTGAGCTTCTGTCTTATGCCAGAATTTTTGCAGTTGCTACAGAGTGTTCCAGAATTCTAGTATTAGTATTATTCATTATGATTGCCTACTCATTCGGGCATCCTAAATGTAAATTTCTTGGTAGAACGTATGTCTTTTATAAACGAGATAACAATAAAAATAATAGTAATAATAATGCCTTCTTTAATCCAAAGTGCTGGCCTAGAGACATGTGTCTCTAAGACAACTTTCAGTGTCTTCCCATGGTACCTACAATAAAACCCAAACACCTAAGCCTTGCCTACACCGTTTCTCAGACCTCGTCTGCCGCTTCTGCTTAATATCCTTCCATGCCATCCCTCACTAAACTGCGTCACGTCAAGTTTGTTCCCATCTCATGGTCTTTGTGTAGTTATAGTCTGCACCTATACCTTTCCCACTGGATCTTTATGTGGCCGGATCCTTTCTTACTCAGGTCTCAGTTTAAATGGCCTCCACTCCAGAGGCCATCCCCGTTAGCTCTTTCCATCCCTGTTAGCTCAGCCCCACGTTTCTCATCATTCTGCTGCTTTCTGTCCTCATTCGGTCTGTAACTTGTGTATTTCTTTGTGTGTTTGTTTATTGTCTGCCTCTTCCACTAGAAGGGGAGTCCCGTCAGAGCAGGGACCCTGTCTGCTCACTGGTGTGTCTCTGGCATACAGGATGCATCCAGTAAACACTGGTTGAATAAGTGTATGAATCACAGACCCACCAAGGGGCTATGATACTAACCTGAACATCGCATTCCTCACGTGATCCATCCAGGGGAGACGATCCAGGGCCTGCGAGCGAATCTCACCCGTGCCATAGAAACCCTGTGTGAAGTGGACTCCTCCGTGGCCGTGTCCTCTGGCGGGAAGCTCTTCCTGCGCTTCATCAGCCTGACTTCGCTGGAATACTCCGTAAGCCCTGCCCTCCTTTCGTTACCTTTCGACTCCTGTGTTTGGTGCAGGTCTTCTCAGCTTTACCTGGATCTCTGCTTTACCCCTCATTTTGCTGTTTTCTTCCTAGGATTACTCTAAATGTAAAAAAATCATGATTGAGCGGGGAGAACTTTTTCTCAAGCGAACATCCCTATCGAGAAATAAAATTGCAGATCTGTGCCATACTTTCATCAAAGATGGGGCGGTGAGTAGATTTTCTCATGTGTGGTAGTTGGGAGCAAGGACTTTGGACTTAGACTTCCGGGGTAAAATCCCTCTTCTGCCACTTACTCGCTGTGTCACCTTGGACAAGTTACTTAACCTCTCTGTGCTGCAGTTTTCTCATCTGTTAAATAAAGGTAATACCAGTACCTCCCGCATCAGGTTGTTGGAGGAGGAGGTATTGAGCTGATCTAAGGACTCTGTACTATGCCTGGCACATAGGAAGCACAGTACAACCGTGTAGGTGTTATTACAGAGGCTGTCGCATTAAACAGGCCAGGAGGGGTGCCTGGCTGGTTCAGTCAGAAGAGCGTGCGACTCTTGATCTCCGGGTCGTGAGTTCGAGCCCCACGTTGGGTGTAGAGATTACTTAAATACAATAAATAAACTTTGAATAAAATAAAATAGACAGGAAGAGAAAAAAGCACTGGGACAGCATGGATGATTCTTGATTTAATAACATGTCTTTACCAAAGAAGTGTTTTCATTATCGGGTACATACTAAATCGAAACTAAATCCACACCTAACAGCTGTTGGAAATGGTTCATACTGACGGGTCCTCCCAGTGAAGGTCGGCGCTGGGCTGGGATGTTGTCTTTAATTTCATTTTCAGTGCTATTTCAGAGACGCAGAGCTGCCAAGGGTTTCTAGGTGAAGTGAGGACGGGAGCTGCAGGTTAAGCCAGTCCCCCAGCAAAGGGGCAGTAAAACTTTTATGATGTCTCTCCCAGGCATCCCTCTTCTGCCACCCAAGCCTCCACGGACCATAAAATTCTTTACTTGCGTCTTGACTCTGAAATCTTGTCCTCTGTTTTATTATCCCCTTTCCAACCTTTGAAGTGTGTTCTTCACGAAATGACATATAACAGATGTGAGTGGAACTTGTACAAAAGCCAGTCGCGAACAAAGCTGCTTTTGGCCCCATGGAGGCAAGATTGTGACTGCCTCTCGCTGAGGCCTTCTCCTTCCGCCAGGCTCCGCGCTCAGCACCGTGCAGGTCTCACGTGCCCTGGCGCGTGTGAATGTGTTAATGCCCACGTGCAGCAGCACGGCCCACCTTGGAACCTGCGGATGAGCCACCTGGGGATCTCATTCAGTGCAGGCTCTGACTTAGCAGGTCGGGGGCGCTGAGAATCTGCATCTCGAACAAGCTCCCAGGCGACGCAGAAAGGCACTAGGGCGCTCTGTCCATCCATTTCGCATTATACAGAACCACAGAGTCTGTCGTGGCAACAGAGCTGCAGTGAGTGTCTGCCCATTGTGTCTGGCCCACAGATGGGGTGTGTTTACCCCCAAATGGTGTTTGTAAATAAAAAAAAAAAGAATTAGTTGGCCAACACTTCTTTCTTGGATTTTCAAGAAAAAAAAATCTGGCAACAGTGGGACCATGTGACAACAGCTGGAGCTTGGTCTCTCCTCTTTGCTGCCGGCCCCACCTGAGCTGCCGCTTTTCTTTCTGTGACCTGCTCCGTACCTGCGGGCCTGAGTGTGCAAACCATGTCTTAGAAATAGGAAAGCCAGCCCAAAAGAACCGAACAGAGCCTTCAGATGGAAAGGCTTTTGTACCTTGCGAGCAACACCACATGGAGATTCCACTCCTGCAGCTGCTGTGGGAAGAGGTGACCCACAACAGATGGGTCTTTCTGATTCCAGTCGATTTGTGAGAGAGCATGGAGAGAAGCGGGGGTACCGGGAGGGGCACTGGCATGGAACAGCACGCAGGTGATCCCTGCCAGGCTTGCCCTCTTGACGGGGCTTTCTTGGTCCGCAGAGAATATTAACTCACGCCTACTCCAGAGTGGTCCTGAGAGTCTTAGAGGCAGCAGTGGTGGCCAAGAAGCGTTTCAGTGTGTACGTCACAGAGTCGCAGCCTGACTTATCAGGGCAAGTATCATTCCATTTGGTTATGGGCCCAGCAGTCATTTTGAGCACAAACGAAGGATTAGAACCTGTGTAGGGAGTCCCAGAACATCCCCCCCGACTGGCCACTCAGCCTTGCCTTTGTGCCTTTTCCTGCCCCCAAAGAAAAGTCTCTGTGAATTGGCAGTAGGCCACCGTACAGGATCTAGGGTGTTTCTTTAGTAGTTAAATTGGAGGAACAGCAATAAATATGTCAATGGAAAGATTTTTATCAAGGAGTAGATAATTCACATCTCCATCCAGAAGATAATGAGAGAAAAACTCTCCTTTTTTGCTGAATTTGCATCTTTTACCCAGAGTCCCTAAGAAGATAGTTTTCCTGAAACACATATTTTCTTCTAAACAACCCAAATTCTTGTTTCCTTAGTCCAGAGTGTTGGGATGTGCCCCTTAATCCCTGAACATGAACTGAGTTTCAAGCTAATGTGATTTACCATTGTCCAAATTAAGTGACTCATCCTACTTTCTTGGACTCTCTCTAATGTTTTCCAAATGTCATTTTCCAGTAAGAAAATGGCCAAAGCTCTCCACCACCTCAACGTCCCTGTCACCGTGGTCTTGGATGCTGCTGTTGGGTAAGTTCCCATCTTCCCTGAGCACCGTTATTTGTCATCACCCACTCCCGGGATTGGCTTGGAGCAGGGTTCCGGATTGAAGGTTTGAGTCCCATTCATAAAACTGCACTGGGTAGTGTTCTGCCTCCAATTTGACGGCTGCATTAAACTAGGAGACGAGCTGTAGGGTGTTGCAGAGAATGGGAGTCATTTATGTAGTCTTATGGTGCATTTTATCTTTTCTTGAAGGTTTTATTTATTCATTTGTCAGAGAGAGCACAAGCAGGAGGAACAGCAGGCAGAGGGAGAAGCAGGGAGCTTGATGCTGGGTTCGATTCCAGGACCCCGGCAGACGCTTAACCGACTAAGCCACCCAGGGTCCCTTATAGTGCATTTTAAGAGCAAGGTGCAAAAGTCAGGTTAGGGTCAGCACACATAATCAGTGTTCCCGCCTCAGAGAAAGGCCTAGGCTGTCCTCAGCGGCACTCTGGGATTCTTTGACTTACCCGTGCAACTTTGCTTCTAAAACTGAGGACACACGTTCTGAGAATTGTCAGTGTTACCTCACAAAAGAAAACAGGACTAAAGGTCTCTCGGAAAAAACACGTAAGGCAGATGATTAAGGAAATTAGGAATGCGTTCAAAAGGAAGCATTTTGAAGAATTCTACTTAATTGCTCATTTTCAAAGGTAAATTAGCCTTCACCTGAGCTGAAAGAGTCTTGAATTAAATAAATTTTCTTTCAACTTCAGATCACAACAGGTTTTTAAATTTTTGTTTCGTTTGTCTTGAAGTAGATCAGAAAGTAGAGCGTAGCACGCATAGTGAGGATAAATGCCGGGTCATGAAATTCCATCCGTCACTACACCCGCACGAGTGTGTGTGCTGGGCGGCCGCATGGAGGGCACGTTTACCACGGGGCTGTGATCACAGCGCGTTTTCATGCCCGTGACGGCAGAACTAACAGTGCCCAGGGTCGTCTCATGGGTTAAGTGCTCTTTTGAAGAAAATAACTTGTAAGAGGAATGTACGGTGGTGAAAATGGAATATTAATCTTTGCAGGTGATGCTGCTACTCGTAAGAGCCAAGAAAAGCATAATTTTTTTAAATTTCTTTAGCTATATCATGGAGAAAGTGGATCTTGTCATAGTTGGTGCTGAAGGAGTTGTTGAAAATGGAGGGATTATCAACAAGGTAAGAACATCCATTCTCCACAGCCCCTTGCTCCAGGCAGGGAGGGGTCGCTGAGCCACATCCTGGCGGTACCGGACCATGTTATCACTCATCCAGCCCCACGTAGCCTCTGGACGTCACCATCGCAGAGAATTGTCTCCCAGTCCCCAGAGGACACTACAGCGGCCAAATTTGAGTCATATTTCTTTGATCTATAGGAATCATGAAAAGGAGGTTTATCTTTTCTCAAAACATGTTTTAACTGGAATTGGGTTTGGTTGTTGGGTTTTGTGGTTTTTTTTAACTGGGCATATTTGACATCAGTATAGCATGGTGTTAAAATTTCTCTGTCCATTGCTTAACATGGAAAGATTTCATGATCACTTGTTTCTTGTGGCTCCTGGTGGAACACATATAACGTACAGTCATCACGTGTGCAGTTCGGGGGAGTGATTTCACGCAGCGCATTTTCGAAGCCCATCTTTGCTGTACAGTTGTCCGCACACCATCCCTTTTTATGGCTGAGCCATGTCCCATTGTGCGCAGGGAGCACATTTGTTCGTCCACCGACTCCTGTCCTCTTGAGTCATTCCTACATTTCGGCTCTTGTAAATTATGCTACTACAAACATGGGTGCACAGGATCTGTCTGTTCGCAGTACCTGAGTGGAATTTCTAGGTCACGTGGTAATTCCGTGTCTAGCATTCCGAGGACCCACCAGACTTTTCCATAGTAGCTGCACCATTTTCTGTTCTCCTCAGCACCGTACAAGCATTGCAGTCTCTCTGCATCCCTGCCGACACTTGTAATTTGGGTTTTTTAACTAGAGCCATGCTAGCAGATGTGAAGTAGTGTGTCGTTGTGGTTTTGACTTGTGTTCGCCTGACGACGAGGGTCTGGAGCATCTTCTGAACATGTGTGTATTGGCCATTTGTTTATCTTTAGAGAAATGTCTATTCTGTCGTCTTTTTCTAAAAGATCTTCTGTAATTCCAAAGCTAGATTTACATATATTATGTTCACTCACACACTTTCAAATATGCTCTAAGATCTCATCCTTCTACGTTTTCTCTTACTTTCCAGATTGGAACCAACCAGATGGCCGTGTGCGCCAAAGCCCAGAACAAGCCTTTTTACGTCGTGGCAGAAAGTTTCAAGTTTGTACGACTCTTCCCACTAAACCAGCAGGATGTCCCAGACAAGTTTAAGGCAAGAGTTTTTTTTTACATATTTGAAGGGGTATTTGAGTCTATGTTGAAAGCTTTGGGAAGAAGCAGGGTAAGAATATTTCAGTAAGTTACTCCCCTCCCATCACTAGTTTCTCCAACGCGTGGGATACAAAGATCATTTGTTGGCTGAGCTCAGACTCAGAAAGTCCCATTTGTCCCCAGAACTTGGTCTCTCTTAGGCACGAGAGGGAAAGCTGATGTTTCAGTCCAAGCTTTGGAGGCCACTCTCCGGGCTCAGTCCCCGTCTCCCCCGCTTACTAACCACCCTGCCTGGGGCAGTGCGCTCATTTTATGCTCTGAACTTGAGTCATCTGTAAAACGAGATGAACATGCATTCTGAGCGTGACGACAGTTCTGAGATAACCCAGGAGAAAGGCTTGGTCTGTGCCAGGCACATAGTAAGCTCTCCGAAAAGACTTGAAATTGTTATCTTGAGAGGTTTGGAGCCGTGAATCCAGCACACCAGTGAGGGCAGACACGGTTTGGGTTCTTCATTAAAGTGAGGCCATCGGCCGGTAGGTCGCCATCCTCTGGCTGCCCCACGCTGCCCTCTGCCCTCCTCGCCAGCGTGCCGCCCAGCTGGCTTCCCCCTCGTCCAGGGAACACTTTCAGGTAGTAGCTAGTAGCACAATGATTGCTCAGGCCCAGCCCATACCACTTCTGAGCCCTGGGCGTGTGGGGAAAACCAACACGTGTTTCCTGTCTCCTCAGTATAAGGCAGATACTCTGAAGACAAAGCAGACCAAACAAGATCTCAAAGAGGAGCACCCGTGGGTCGACTACACCTCCCCTTCCTTAATAACACTGCTGTTTACAGACCTGGGGGTGTTGACTCCCTCAGCAGTCAGCGACGAGCTCATCAAGCTATATCTGTAACTGCTGGATCCTTCCCTGCCGGCGCACAGCTGATGTACTTGGGGCAGAGTGAGTAGCCTCTTCACCCCTCCGTGAGCCGGACCATACGGAGTTTTTTTTTTTTTTTTTTTTCCTTTAAAGATTTTATTTTTAAGTAATCTCTACCCCCAATGTGGGGCTCGAACTCACAACTCCTGAGATCAAGAGTCACATGTTCCACTGACCGAGCCAGCCAGATGCCCCTAAAACTGAATTTTTTTTTAAATGAAGGCTTAGGTACTAAGGACCTAAAACCATTAAGACTTGGAAGATTTTTTATCCATTTCAGCACCATCTTAAATGTGTTCATGGTTTCCCTAAAACCCAACCTGAATTGTGTTTATGGTTTCTAGATACTTTCCAGTTTCCAGAAATACAAGTTAGATTATTGGCTACTTAACCAATGGAAGACGTGCCCAAGCCCACCCCTCCCTTTCCTGCACTCCAGACTGATTTGCCAAAAGCATCGATTAGAGATGCAGGCCTGAAAAATCAGGTGCTCCCACCTGCAGCCAGGTGCCCCTGCAGGAACCAACAGCCGCCCAGGACACGTTACAAATGGTGCCCATTATGAGAAAGGCAGGAAACCCAGGTGGAAGTCACATCAGGCTTCCAGTGGTGACCACGAGCCTGGGGCTGCCACCCCCTCATCAGGATTGGGACAGACCGGAGGGAAACCACCAAGAGAACCCAAGGAAGGCAGAAACAACATTTAGCAGGAGTAGCCTCCATGGCTCAGCACATAGGAAGACCTTCCAGAACATCTGTAAACTGAAGTCTGCATCTGTGGAAGATGCGAATTTCCTTTAAACGTGTTTGCTCCTGAACAGCTTTTTAAAAATTGTACTTGGGGACAAATTCAGCATCTTTTCAAATAAATTATGTGAGAGATTTTGATATGGTGTTTTATCAGTATTGAGCGCTGAGGCCCAAAGGTATTGGCCATCTTGGTGAAGACAATGCAGCCACATTCACACACTCAAGACACTCCATTGGAAGGAAATAGTTCATTCAACACAAAGCATAATTTTTTTCCCTAGAATATGACTTGCTTCCTTCCCTCCTAAACTGGTGATGGGGATGATTCTTCAAAAAGAAGAAAACCCCAGGGGCGCCTGGGTGGCACAGCGGTTAAGCGTCTGCCTTCAGCTCAGGGCGTGATCCCGGCGTTATGGGATCGAGCCCCACATCAGGCTCCTCCGCTGGGAGCCTGCTTCTTCCTCTCCCACTCCCTCTGCTTGGTTCCCTCTCTCGCTGGCTGTCTCTATCTCTGTCAAATAAATAAATAAAATCTTAAAAAAAAAAAAAAAAAGAAGAAGAAAATCCCAGGAACAGCAGCTGCCCCATGCAGGTGCTCTGTGCAGTTCCTCAGAGAGAGAACTCAAGTCCAGGGGTAAGGACACCCACAAAGGTCAGGTGCCTGAAAACAGTAAGGAAACTTGAAAAGCCAAAAATCAAGTATACCTCAGTATCTTTATGTTAGAAAGTAAGTATAATATAGCCACAGAAATATCAGCTTTAATTTAGAGGTGACCCATCAAAATAAATATTGACTTCTATTATTTACACTCAGTCTCACACTCTTCTGTTGGCCTTAAACGCTGGTCAGGTTTTCATAAAACAGTCATGAGTGTGAAGCATGCCCTCCGTCCCCAGTGTGAACATGGCTTTCTCGGACACTGGCTGTGGGTCTGGCACACAGTGAAAGCATGTGGGCACTGTGCGGGGCACAGGGCCCGCTCACCGTACCCCCTGCGCTTGCGTGTGCTCCGGGGCCGGCGTCAGCAATCCTCTTCCAAATCAGGGATCCCCAGATCTACTGTTGGGACTGCTCTCTTGCCACTTGAAAACAACCCCTTCTCAAATTCTTCTTCAGTAATTTTGCCTTTCTTAAACTTTTTCAAGAGCCTCGTGTCGTTGAGGAGTTCCTCCATGTCCTCATCTTCAATTTCAGAACCCTAAGTACAGAGAGCGACAAACCACCAAATTTCTCAGGGACGTGTTCTCAGAGCAACAACACACTCAGATCAGCTTCCACAAACACGTCACGCTCCCACCCAAGTCCCAACAGAATACGGAAATACGAGAGCCCCACACAATCCCTGCTACAAGACACTATTTTGATAAAATTCATTCAAAATTCTCAGCTGAGTGTTCAAGTAATAAAGGAAAAACTGTACCTCTTCCCTCCTCCTTTTTTCATTCATTTTTTTCTTCTTCTCCTTTTTGGCCTTCTGCTTTGACCAAGCTTTATTTTTTATGAATTTTTTTCTCCCTTCATTTTCTCTTTTCTCTTTTCTTTGTTGCTCCAGTAGTTTCTGCCTCTGCTTCTCTCTAACTTTATCTTTAAAGGGAATGGTGTCTGTGTTAATATCCGTAGGCACAAAATCTGGAAACTGCCTTCCTCTCAGCTCCGGCATCTTGGGCATCCTCAGCAGGGCAAACCCTCGAGCAAGGCTAGCAAAATCAAGATCTAATTAAACCAAAACATCAAGAGTTAGCACACCCAAAACAGAATCATAAGCACCAACCCAAGGAAGATAGCTGTTTTCTAACCAAATGATCTAATGGGTTCATTTTAATTAGAATTAAAATAATTATATTTTTACCAAAAAGGAATACTCGGCAGCAAGTTTCTTCTGTCTACGCAAACCCTAGGAAGACTTCTCTTAGGTATTTAGAAAATACTAACCCTGACATACGCGGAACGTTTTTATAAAACAAAGCCGTTTCACACCTACACTACCTGAAAGGCCATAGGTGTTTAAGGAGACAATTCTGTGAGTCCACCTTACCCTTTAATCTGAAGATGAGGTTGCATTCATGCTTCGCATAAGCCTGGATGTGTGACACAAAGGCTTTCATGCCCTTTTCAAACACAGCTCTGTCGGCCAGGGCCATGGACTTGAGCTTTGGAAGGAAGTCTCCTATGTTCTTCTGGAGTTTCATCTCCTGCAGGGGGCACTGCACACAGACCACATGCTCACCTCCTCTGGCTGGGATCCCCTCACCTCCAAAACCCCATCAGAGCCAGTGCAAAACCAAAGGCAAAACAATTCATTGCAATCTTTAATCAGAGACACTGAAGCCCAAATTCCCAAGTATTTTACTTGATTAGAAAATTCTCAAATCAATTTTCCGTAACGATCCTGATTCCTGGTTGGAAAGTAACCAACACGAGGTCTGTGTTCCCAAGTACTGATGCCCGGCTGGAGCTGAGCAGTGCCTGCCACCCTGAATGGGACAGGTGCCTCCCCACAGCCCTCAGGCCAGCCGGCTCCTGCCCTTACATCACCACCTGGCCCCTGAGAGTTTGCAATTCGTCCTCTACGTTCTGGACCACTTGCTGGAAAAGAACTCGACCAAGTTTCGTGTCACTGGGCATTCTACATGAAAAAAGGAGACCGCTTACTTTTTGGTTAATTTCAAGGAAACTGATGTAGGACTCTTCCATGGGAAGGAGGAACACGAGCGCGCTGCCACCATGGCCGATGCGGGCTGTACGGCCACAGCGATGCACAAAGGCGCTGTGAATGGAAGACGGGACCATGATCACTATGTGAGAGTGGGCAGAGCATGAGCCCAGGGCTGCTACACCCTGCGGCTCAGCCCAACCCTGCCCCTCACTAGGCTCACAAATACAAATGCTGGCAATTAAATATAGATTGCAAACCAGACAGGATTCTGCAAAACATTTAATGTGAACTAGAAAACTCTTACATGTATGCCTATCTGACGATACAGGTAAAACATGGTCCTAGTAGAAAAACATGGTCCTAGTAGAAAACTGGGAGACAAGAGTATAGAAAAGTGGCCTGTAAGCCCTCCACCAAGAAGTAACAATCATTACTGCCCAGGAGGTCTAGGCCCCCACATTCTCCTATGTTTGGAAGCATTTATGAGGAATGTATGTTTGCTTTGGGAGAGTAAGACTTTCATATAGGGTGTCAAAGACTTTCCTTTAAGCATCTATCAATTCACTATGCAAGAACTTTAAAAAGCATGTGCAGGGGCACCTGGGCGGCTCAGGTGGTTAAACGTCTGCCTTTGGCTTAGGTCATGATCCCAGGGTTCTGGGATCAAGTGCTGCACAGGGCTCCTTGTTCGGCGGGGAGACTGCTTCTCCCTCTCCCTTTGCCTGCCTCTCCCCCTGCTTGTGCTCTCTCACTGTCTCTGTCTCCCTCTCTCTCTCTGTCAAATAAATAAATAAAATCTTTAAAAACTTAAGTCATTAAAAAAAAAAAGCACATGAAAATAACTATTGCATACTATGGCATCACGATTTTCACACACCAATGACAGTTCACCTGTTCCTCCATTTTTGTTATTTATTTTATTTATTTATTTATTTTAAAGATTTTATTTATTTGACAGAGAGAGACAGCGAGAGAGGGAACACAAGCAGGGGGAGTGGGAGAGGGAGAAGCAGGCTTCCCGGATGGGCAGGGAGGCTGATGTGGGGCTCGATCCCAGGACCCTGGGATCATGACCTGAGCCGAAGGCAGACGCCTAACGGCTGAGCCACCCAGGCGTCCCAACAAATTACTGCATACTACGGTATCACTATTTTCACACACCAATGACAGTTCACCTGTTCACCCATTTTTGTTATTTAGAGCAATGTTTTGATGAACATCATCATGTGTATCTTCCTCAGGATTCATGGGGCCAGATTCCTGACAGAGAGGGTCACACTCCATCACGCCATACCTCGCGCTGCTGGGAGGGTCGTACTGCAAAACCCAGTTTACTTCAGGAATGTCTATTCCTCGGGCCATGACATCCGTGCACACTAAAATCCCACTAGAAAATGAGAAAACACCTTTCTGAGCAAGGGGGCCACCACCGTCATCACCATCAGTCTTTCCCAGCCTCGACAGGATGACGACGTAATGCCTCTCACAGAAGCACCCGTTAGGAATCACATTTTGACTTTTTTTTCCTCCTATCTAGGACTTCACAAATTCCCAACGAAAACCGGAGGCAGGGAGGAGACTGGGAAAGGATTTTTTTAATTAGCATACTTTTCTTTGAAAGAAACCAAAAACCGTAGTGAGTCTAATCCTGAGATGTAACGGTCCGTTCTATCACTCTGGCTAGAAGAGTGCTGTTAACAACACAGCCAGGAAGCCCTTAGAAAAGCAGAAAAATGTTACCTCTACAAGCGAATTAATTATGGTCACCGAGAGATGCGAGGTCCTAACTGCAGTGACCAATGACAACCTATGAGACTTCAATGAATTGCTCCTATCTGCGCCCTCCACCCATTCAACAAATAGGTATCAAAACCCCCTGGGCCAGGTGCTGGGCCAAATACTGAGGATCCCGGGAGTGAACACAACACACGGTCCCTGCTCTTACAGAGCTTACGATCTTGCGGGGCAGCTGGCGATGACTAAGGAAGTCAGTGCAGCACAGCACGATGGGGTCAGGCCGTGGGCAGGGCCCACCGGGGCCACACAGAGCAAGTGTGATAACCGGGCAGAGGAGAAAGAGGATTCCAGGCAAGGAACACAGCCCACATGAGGCTTGAGACGCAGCGGGACCTGCCGAAGCAGGCAGTGAGCTCGAGGCAGCGAACCCACCTCTGCGATCTGCGGAACTCCATGAAGATCTTCCCGCGCTTGTATTTCATCTTCCCGTGAATGCACATGACCTCCACACCCTTCACCAGGGCCTCCAGAGCCTTTCCATAGTATTCCACACAGGCGCAGGTGCTGAGAGGGGACAGTGGGCTCAGAGTTGCTGGGGGAGGGAGGCGGCGAGCACCAGATGCAGCAGAGGGACCCCATCCTCTCTGGGAGAACGGCTACCAACATCATCACCCTGAGCTCTAAATCTGAAACCCTGCAGTTCTGACACCAGGACAAAATCTGACCGTGGTAGCCACCAGGCTGGCAGCTTCAAGGCCACTCCCAGCCACTTCCTCCCTCATCTCCCTTTACGACAGAGGCTGGGACAACTGCACACTCATATTCTCTGCCTCCCTGGAGGTGAGCAGCTGCTGAGTGACTCACCTTTGGCCCCTGAAATGAAAGCCTGAGCATCTGAGAAAGCTTTCTGCTCTTCTGATGTGAAGAATGCCCTTCCCCCTCCCTCAGCCTTTCCTCCTTTCTCTGTTTTCAGTGCAGACGGGGCAGCGGGCATGACAGTGGCCATCTTCAAACCGTGAAGGGACAGACATGAACAAAAGGCCGACACAGTCATGGAAATACTGACCTGGACACCGGGGAGACATACCCCAATGTCGGGACCTGCCTAACCTCTGGTGTTCTTTCTACAGGAGAAAAATAACTCCTCGTGCTTAAGCCACAAAAGTGGGGTTTTCAGTTATTTGTGGCCAAAAACATTCCTGAGAGAATTCCAAACCTTAGGGCTACACGCATCTGGACATTCTGGATGTGGCTGAACCCCAGATTCTCCTACCACAGCATCCAGAAGAATTACCTGAAGAAGATCAGGTGTTTTTCCTGTTTATGATTTTGGAGAAAATGTACCAGCTGGTTAAATTTCTCATCTGCCTTACATACCTGCAAAGTAAAAAGGAAAACCAATTAAAAAAAAAAAGCTTATTGATGATAATAATCTCTCTAGCTATTTTCAGTTTCAGCCTTCAATGTTAAGGACTCTGACTTCCTCCACTAATAGAACGCATTTCTGTCAACATGTGAATTGGTCTACATAGCTCAGAAGGGGGCATCAGCATGTGCTGACACATACAACTCAGAGTCAAGTAACAGAGAGATGCACAGTCATCCCATGCAATCGTCCCCAAATCCCAGTATATGAACAGGGACCACGGTACCAGCTATATCCAAGGTAGTTTTGTTTTTTTTTTTTAAGTAAGTGCTACGCCCAACATGGGTCTTGAACTCATGACCCCATGATCAAGAGCCGCACGCTCTCTGGACTGAGCTAACCAACTGTCCTTCCAGGGTAGATTTTTTTTTTTAAATGTGGATTCTTGGGCACAGCATACAAATTCAGTAGGTCTAGGACTGGACCCAAGAATCCATATTATTTAGGAGCCCCCAGGAGACTCTGGTACATCTCCATGTTCAAAAATCACTGCTCTAGGGGCGCCTGGGTGGCACAGCGGTTAAGCGTCTCCCTTCGGCTCAGGGCGTGATCCCAGCATTATGGGATCGAGCCCCACATCAGGCTCTTCGGCTAGGAGCCTGCTTCTTCCTCTCCCACTCCCCCTGCTTGTGTTCCCTCTCTCACTGGCTGTCTCTCTCTCTGTCAAATAAATAAATAAAATCTTTAAAAAAAAAAAAAAAATCACTGCTCTAAGAGGAGCCCAGGTTTCCAGAAAAGAATGTACAAAATTTGAAAGACCTCCATGGAGACAGACTCCAGTCTCTCTTAATATATAGTCAAGTGGTCCATTCGGGCCCCTAAATGGGGAGACATTTAAACCCATCTGCATGCACTCCCCCTATTTTTACCAAAACCAAGTTCTCAATTTGGAATTTCTTCTCACACACTCAGATCTCTCTAAATGCAATCACTGAAACAAATACAAAACAGCAACGAGAAGCCACAGTGGGCATCCACAGCTAACACTTATTAGTACTCACTGTATACTAAGCACTGGCCTAATCTGTATGAATCAATCAATCCTCAGCACAACCTATGAAGTGGGTAGTACTGGAGCCCCCTTTCTACAGGTAAGTACATCCAGTTCAATTAGTAAGAGACAAAGCCAAGATGTGTACCTGGGCTTTGTCCTGGGCGGTCCTGCTCTGGCACTGCTCAGCCACGCACGACACTACCTACGGACCCCTCCCTCTGCCTGGGAAAGGCCGGGCTCCTGACCTCACCAGCCCAGCCCGGGAACTCCAGCAATGAGGAAGCCCCCCCCCGCCCCGGCTCCAACTCAGGTGAGCCTGCCGGATTTCCACACCACCCCCCAGGCAGTGCCCTAGAGGAAGCGCCCCGCTGCCTGTCAGCGCGCGCTCAGCATCACGAACAAACCGCAGGATCGGTAAGGATATCCGTGCGCACCATGTAGTAGTTCTCCAGGCGGGCAGGAGTTTTCTGAGTGCTGCTGGCCGCTACGCCCTTCTCCTTCACCGAAATCCGTACAGGGTTCCGGAGCCCTGCTCGCACCAGGCTCTCCACTTCCTGCGTCTGAGTGGCAGAGAAAAGGCCTGTTCTCCTCTGCTTTGGCAAAAACTCCAGGATGGTGTTTATGCTAAAAAAGAGGGCTCAAACTTAACACCTCGTTTATCAGCGTCATCAATAAATACCACTTCATGATACTAAACAGGTATTTCAAAGATTAGGAAAAAAGCCATCACAGTATTTACAGTAGACATTAACCAGGGGATGAGATTATGAGCAATTTTTATTTCTTTATACTCTCATTTTTCTAAGTTTTCTCCAATATAAACACATAATTATACTTTTATTATGTGGGACAATTAAGAGAGAATGAAGATAAAACAAAAAACTTTTTGGGACTAAAAACCACTGAAATATATTTTTTAAGTAGGTGAATTGTATGATATACGAATTATATCTCAATAAAGCTATTCAAAACACACACAACTTTAAAAGCAATCATGAAGGAAAATGCATCTTAAGAAGTAGAACTGGAACTTAAACTGTGTGGAAGAATCTGAAGGACTGAACAACCTCATGATTTGAAATACAAAGGAGGCCAATAAAGGCAGTCATGAAGTGGTAGAGGAATTCCACTTCGCTCTCCTTCATCGGTATCTCCCAAAGCCAATGAAAGCCCACAGTCCAGTACCTTGCCTCAAACCCCATGTCCAGAAGTCTGTCTGCTTCGTCCAACACCAGGACGTCGAGGGACCTCACACAGCTGGCCAGATCCAAGCCCTCTGCCTTCCTCCGGAACATGTCCTCCAAGCGGCCTGGAGTGGCCACAATGATGTTCCCACTTTGAAAACACAGAAAACATTTATCACACTCTCAGGATCTTGGGAATATCTGTGATTCCAAATACCAAGTTTTATAAACCTCTCCCCCCAAAACTCATCTAAGTTCTAATAAAGGGAAATACAGCCATGAGTGATGGGACAGGGCTCAGGGCAGAGAAGTGAGGGCCATGAGGAAGGCAGATGGGTTCCGGGCCAAGAGCCAGGGTGGGGTGAGCACACGCTGGCCCACTGGCCACATCTGACCTGCAACTGTTTCTGTGACATCCTACTGGCACGCAATCATGCCCATCCGTTCATGTATTGTCTCTGGTGGTTTTCACACCCCAACAGTGGAGCTGAATACCTGGGACAAACCATGGGGTCCACGAACCTAAAATATTTCCCATCGATTCCTTTATAGGTTTGTTGACCCCTGACCTAGAACAAGTTATTCAACCACTTTAGGCCCCAGGTAACTCATCTATAAAATGAGAATGTTAACAGAATTAGAGAATATTTTATGTTAAAGATCACAACCACAGATGAAAGGCCAAATACAGCCCCTACACACTGGCTGACCTGCAAGAAGTTGGCTTTTTTGTTTTTTGGGGGTTTTTAAATTTTTTTTTAGGACAACCTTTTATTTTTTAAGATTTTATTTATTTATTTGACAGAGAAGAGAGAGAGAGAGAGAGAGTGTACAAGCAGGCAAAGCAGCAGAGGGAGAAGGAGAAGCAGACTCCCCACTGAGCAGGGAGCCCGATGCAGGGTTTGATCCCAGGCTGGGATCATGACCGAAGCCAAAGGCAGACATTTAACTGACTGAGCCACCCAGGTGCCCCTTAAATTTTATTTTTAAGTGAGCTCTACACCCAACGTAGGATTCAAACTCAAAACCCTCAGATCAAGAGTTGCATGCTCCACTAACTGAGCCAGCCAGGCATCCGAAGAAGTTTTCTTTTTTTTTGTTTTTTTTTTTTATGTGAATTACATGCCAATGGTTAAAAAAGTCTGGAGCTAACACATAAAAATCCATATTCTTTTTTAAAAATCCCATATCTGGCAATACTGAGCCCAGAATCCTACAAGGCAACTATCAGCTAGAGATGAGTATTTGGCCACGTATTGGGCAGTTCCTACCCATCCCCACCCCAGCCCTTTCACATACCGATATTAACCTCTGACCCCTGCAGAACTTGACTTTGTGACCCCCGCTGAAAAGCATCTCACAGGATAGCTGGAACACGGCAAATGCTCAAGAGAAGCAGTTCTCTTTATTAAGATTCCCTAACAAATGGGGCACAAAACTTACCACTGCTCATAATAAACCTTATTCATGGTGGGACTGAAAAAAATGCAAAGGGCTGATGGGCACCATGTATTCAAACATCCACCTGTTTATTAAACACCTGCGTGTGCTCAGCACCGTGCGAGGCTCTGAAGATGCAATGCTGCGGGACAGACAGCACCGCTGAGCCTGCCTGGGGACACGGGGAGCCTGGCCCACGCCGTGCTCTAAAGGAATGCTGTGTCCGTGTGGCAGCCGGGGCGTAGAAGGCAGCGGCAGTGGAGAATGGTGGCCTGGCAAGCCCTGTACGAACATCAGGATCCTTCCTAAGAGCCAGCAGAAGCCAGTAAAGAGTTTTTGATGAGTGACATGATCAGGCTGGCATTCTGAAAAGACCACTTTTCAGGATGCTCTGTAGGGAGTGGATTATAAGAAGGCAAGAGTAGAAACACATAAGAGAGAACGCTACTGCAGGAGCCCAGGAGAGACGGGGCTGTCTAGATCAGAGTGGGAGAGGGGCTGAGGGAGAAAATCAAAGGGCTAGAGATGGGTGCTCTGAAGAGAAAATGTAAATGATGGTTAAGGGGGACGGGGATAGAAGGGACAGTGAGGTGTCAGGGCCAACTCCCAGACTTCAGGAGAAGTACGTGGGTGGACAGATGACTTGGAAACTCCAGATGACATGCAGATTTGGGGATAAAAAGCACCCATTCCAAACACGTCTGTAAAAGTCGGGAGATGCCCAGGAGATGCCAGGCAGACAAGCAGCTACCTGCAGGTCTGGGACTCAAGGTGAGGTCTGGGACCACCAGAAGTGAGATAAGACCACTTAGAGAGCCCCAAGTGAGAAAAGCAAGGGGCCTAAGTCCCATATAGTCAGCCTGGGGAAAGAAGGGGGGCCATACCCCGACTCCCTTCTCCTCTGCAGGGGGAGACTCACTGAAGGGGAAATGCTCAACAGGGCCTTATGGGAAGGAGCCAGCAGGCAAGATGGGAGAGTGGCCTGGAGAATACAACTTTCTGGGGAGCTGGGGTCGCCAGAGTGCTCCCCGTTAGGCCTAGACCAGGTATCACTTCCTCTTGGGTTCAGTGCCAAAAACAGGCAAGGAAAGGAGCAGAAGCAAGCAAACTTACCCTTGTTCCTTAAACCTTGCAACATCTTCTCCAGGATTCCTGCCTCCGATCCAGAGAATCTGGCTAAAACAAGAAACAGGTCTTCAGCAGGTCAGGCAAAGTAAGAGCCCGTGGCTAACAGGGGCACAACATTCAACTCACCTGAACTGCGGGAAGGGCTTCGTAAAACGCGCCAGGACTTCATCTATCTGAACAGCCAGCTCCCGTGTGGGTGTGATGATGATCGCCCCAACCTGCCCATGCGCAGGGAAAGGAAACAATGAGCAGAGTGGGCTCGCAGAGCTCCACACACGCCAGGACCGTGCGCCTCACAGAGCCAAGTGCCCAGGGGAACAGCACTTCCGGGCTTCCTCAGCACCAGTCCCGGTGCTTATCAAGGACTGCTCTGGATCACGGCCAGTTCGCATTACTGACAAACACGGGCTTCGCAAACACTCAACCGCTGCTCCTGGTAGGAAATGCAGGGTCAGGAGCCTCTGGTCATGTTTTGTCAATCAATCAATACAGAAGCTGATTTTATGTGTGCTTCTGTTTAATGACACCCTGAATAATACATAGTTGAGTTATCAACACTGAATTCACTGCCGATCGCACCGTAACTCATTCCTGAGCGAAGCGTATCTCGCGCACTTGTTTTCTCGAAAGGGCCATCCCAGCCTTCTGGTGCTCAGGAATACTAGACGGTGCTTCAGCTCTACACTTGAGGCCATTTTAAACACTGAAATCAGCAGCAAAAATGCAAACACCACAGCGGTAAACAGACTGTAGGAAGGACGCCCGACAGTCTGAGAGTGAAAACAAGAACGCAGAGCATTGCCCTATTGGGACCCAGCTGGGAATGTGCAGGGCAGGTGACTCTGATTTTCTGCTGCTCTGCACAAATCCCAGATGAGGGAGAAAACACAGTAAGTGTTGATCCGGGGAGCCACAAATACATTTTAAGCAGACAAATTCAGAAATATAGTATCTTCAGGGGCGCCTGGGTGGCACAGCGGTTAAGCGTCTGCCTTCGGCTCAGGGCGTGATCCCAGCGATCTGGGATCGAGCCCCACATCAGGCTCTTCTGCTATGAGCCTGCTTCTTCCTCTCCCACTCCCCCTGCTTGTTTTCCCTCTCGCGCTGGCTGTCTCTATCTCTGTCGAATAAATAAATAAAATCTTAAAAAAAAAAAAAGAAAAATAGTATTTCAGGGAATGAGGATAGATTTTTTTTCAATCTTTTGAGTAGCTTCTTTGAACTGTGAACTCGACAATGACTAAGTGAAAATACGCCACTTAGCTATCCTCACCTGATTCTTTTTTAACTTCTCTTCCCTTCTCAGAAGAATTTCCAGGATGGGGATGACAAAAGCGAGCGTTTTGCCACTACCTGTGACCTGCCAAGATGGAGAAAATTTGGTTTGCTTTTCCTCACAGTTCCTTCTGGAGGGAAAACAGGAGGACAAGCTGCATTTCCATGAGGTACTCACCGCCTCTGCAGCGACATCTTTGTTTTTCATGAACAGAGGGATGGTTGCAGACTGGAGAAAGAGATGCAAAGCCCCAGTTAGAGAATGCCAGGCTCCAAGGAGGTGGCCCAAAGCCCCAGGAACACGGTGGGTGGCCTGGGTCACAAAGGACCCCACCACAATGCAGACCTTGAGTAGAGTCACCACAAGGCACCCCAGGGGGGTTGGCTCAGAGGAACACAGCAGCGGTATCTACACAGACGTGTGGAGGGGACAGCGAGCTGAGCTGGGATTTGGGAGTCCTGAATACGAGCCCTGCCTCGCCTCCTTTTCCTCTCTCTGGACCAGGAAGGGTTTGAAGACACTGAGTTTTAGAGTTCCTTCCGGCTCTCATATCAAAAACCAATGATTCAAATAAACCCTCTCATTTGAAACACCACAGGGAACCTCCAGGTCTTGTGAAAAGCCCAGCCCTTTGGTGGCTAAACCTGAAGCAGAGTCAGGTCTCAGCTTTGATGTCATCCCCTCCAGGACCCCACTCCTGGTCCTCAGAGCCTGAGCTCACCCATCACAGCATATGTAGGACTTCTACATATGCAAGTGGTTCTCAACCTGGATGATTCCTATGCCCTCGAGAAACATGCAGCAACGCCTAGAGATGTTTCTGGCTATCAAAACCCACAGAGGGGAAGCTATGCTACTGGCACCCAGTAGGTCGAGGCCGGGGATGCTGTTAAACAGCCGACAATGCCCAGGACAGTTCCCCACCACAGACAATATCAGCCAGTCCAAAATATCAAGAGTGCTGAGACCGCGAAACTCTGCTCTAGAGCCCTGTTGTCCAAAAGAAATAGATGTGACCAGCGTACACAGTTTTAAATCTTCCGGTAGCCACATTAAAAGTAAAAAGAAAGATGTAAAATGTATTTTACTAATGTGTTTTATTTAACCCAGGAGATCCAAACTACTGTCACTTCAACATGTAATGAATATTTTAAAAAATTAATTACTGAGATATGTTCCACTCCTTTTTTCATACTAAGTCTTCAAAATCCATTGTACCTTTTACAGTTGGAGCACATCTCGATTTGGACTCACCATACTGCAAGTGTTCAAGAGCCACGTGTCTACTGACTCCCACAGTGGACAGTACAGCCCAATTACCAACACTGACGGCAGGGACTGGGTCTCCCTGCACTACAGTCCCAAGGCAGGGTTCACAGCACTCCCAACTCTCATCTCCAGCTTTCTCATCTTTCCTGAGGATCTTATGGACATCTCAACTCAGTAACTCTTGAATTCCCCTCAGAAACGTGTTACCGCTCCCTGCCTTCATCTCAGTAAATGGTACCACCATCCACCCAGCTGCTAAAGACAAAAACCTCAGACTCCCTCTAGATTCCTCTCTTTGATAACCCCTACACCTGGCCCCTCAACAACCTGAACGCTCTCTCGAACTTCCGTTCCCAGTATCCACTGCTTCCTCTCTACTCTAGGTCACCACTACCTCTCACTTGACACTGGCCCCCTGACCTCTTGCTTCTTGAAGCCCCTGAAGTCCATTCTCCACACAGCAGTCACCTCCCTTCCCTTCGTACATAGCTTCCCATTAAGATGGCTTCCCACTGCATTTAAATAGAATCCAAACTTCAAGACCCTGCACAACGTGGACCCTACTCTGTTCATCTCTTACACTATGCCTGATGCTCCCGCCAAAGGTCTCTTTTCTGTTCCTCCCAGGTCACCTCTAGCCCCAAGACATTTGCACTGGCATTTCTCTCTGCTGGGATATCCTGCCCCAATCACCACACAGCCTCAATCATTCCGGTATCAGCTCAATGACACCTTCAGAGCGGCCTTCCCTAACACACCACCTTAACCTCCTGCCCTGGACCTTAGTGACACTTATCACCGACTGAAACTACCGCATTCCTCTACTCCTTTCTCCCTCCCCTGCATTAGAAAGTAAGTCCCATGCCTGGTGACCAACATTGCAAAATCCCCAGAGCCTAGAAGAGCTGATACACAGTATATCCTCAACAAATACTTCTTGAGTTAATGAATAAATTGGGCCAGAACCCTTCACTTAGCCCACATAGTAACAACGGCAGGTAATATTTACTGAGCTCCCATAATGTGTCCAACACTGTCTTATGGAAGTCCCACAGCAACCCTACGAGATAGGTAAGAAGAAAACAGCACAGGGAGGTTAAGTCACCTGCCCGAGATGTCTACAGGGGCAGGGCCGGGATGCAGCGGGCACCTCGGCCCCAGCACTCATAGACGGAGGGGTCGCGTTGTTCAGGGCCCGGGCGTAGGTGCGCCGCCGCCCCCAACCTGCCGGGGTCGTTAACCAGGGCGGGCAGCCTCAGGGCGGGCAGCCTGAAGACGCCGCAGAATTCCCAGGGGGACCCGGCCCGCTCCGAGCCTCCCTGCCCCGCCTGCCCCCCCCCCCATCCGGCGCACGGAGGACCCTTTCCCGCCCGGCAGCGCCCAGTACCTGCACCGGCGTCATGTACGGAAAGCCCAGCTCCCGCAGCGCACCCAGCACTCGCGGGTGCAGTCGCATCGGCAGCGACTCCCAGGAGCCCTCCGTCACGTGCTCCATGGCGCTCCCCTCCGCGGGCGCTGCCGCCACCTGGACGCCACCGGGCCACCGCTGGCGAGCACTTCCGCTTCCGGCCTCTCACGGAACCGCCGGCAACCGCGCTCCAGCAGCAGAGTTCCGGGGAGCGGGTAAAGAGTCCTCGCTGCGGGAGCCGGAAGAACTGGCCCCCCGGCAGTGAAAGCGGGCGGCTGGGACCAGGCCGGAGTAGTGCGGTCCGTCCCGCGCAGCCACCTTGGGTCGTGCGCCTTCCCACCGAGAGCAGGAATTTCGGCGGAGGGATTCTGCTCGGGCTCGCTGGCTTTCTGAGCCCATCAGAGGCAGGTGGCAGCACGAGACCGCGTCCTGGCCAAGGGACAGGTGGGTCTGGCGGGACCGGACAGAGATGTACCCGGCCCCCGAGCCCCAGGTCAACAGATATGCGAAATCGGATTGGTGGTGGGGATCCAGTGCCCGGAACAGAATAAATGTTGGTTTACTTCCGAGGAAGTTAGAGCCCCAAACGAGAACATGATCTTCCCGTTCCTGCGTTCACCATCTGCTAGGGCCGCTCGTTTGTCCGAGCACACATTCGTTCAGCAAGCTCTCACTCATCGCCTGTTACATGCTGGGCTCCGCAGCACGAACTTACTCGTGCTGCGTACTTACAAATGTCATCTCAGTGAGGCCGCCCTTTCCTAATCACTAAAACCGCTCATCCCGCCTCACTTTACGTCCATTGCACTTACCATTAATATGCCGACCAATTTACATATTAGGTTTCTCTTCCCCACTAAAAGGTAAATCCCACGACAATGAGGATTTTTCTTTAATTTCTTTAACCGAGTGGCTATCACTGGCAGCACACAGCAGTCACTTTATTATTTTGGGGATGGATAAATGAGAATAGTACTCATACAGGCTCCAGTCATCACAAACTAAACGAAGTGAAAGATAAAAGGCCTGAGGCAACGTTTCCACTGAAACAGGATCACACTTCAAAATACCTTTGACAACTGTTACAAAATGGGACTTCCACAGTTCTGAACATGAAGGCAGAGAGAAAGAGCATACTTGCATTTGCATTTAGGGCTCTACTTACTAGTTTTCAGACCCTGGATGCTTTCCAAGCCTGTTTCCCTTTTTCCAAAATGAGGATTATAATAGCACACAAGGTAAGGGCTGTTTTGAGGAATAAATGAGACAGACTGCATGTAGCGCTCATCATAGTGCTAGGGCATTCCACCATGTTCAACAAATGGTAGTTTGTTACTAGCAGGCCCTTAGTGTAATAGAGGAAGAGCAACAGTTTCTAAATGCAGAGATCTAGTTTCTGATTCCATCAGTCTTCATCTGAGGGTCTTGCACAAATCACTGAATCCCTCCTAAACTTATTTCCCACAACCATAAACCAGGCAGCTGAGTTAAAATAACTCTTTTTTTCCCAAATGAAAAAAAATACTTAAGATGTTAACACTGAATCATCAAAAGAAACTACACAAGATAAACTAGTATTGGGTTCCTACTCACTGTCCTCAAGTTTACAGACATACAAAGTGACAGACATTTTTAACAGGCATAGTAACTCAGAAAACACGGACATGTCTCATTTCAAATATGGATAGAAAGCTGATACTTAACAAATGTGAATTAACCATTAATATGAAACACAGAATACTGTTTTTAAAAAGAATTGTTTATTTACTGAACCTGGGGCGGATTAGATACACAACCAATTTTAAATGTACATCTTTTAATTCAATTTTGAAGTGTTTTCACACACACCAAAAAAAAAAAAAAATTGGCATTGCAACAGTTGTCTTAAGGTAAAATACAGTCACCTTAAACTGTTGCAAGTATTTTCACCCAAGGTTGAAAAATTGTTTATCCTGAACATGAAAACCTGTAACAAATTTAAATTAATTATATAAAACTCGTTACTTGTAGTTTTCCCCTTGCAAAGATCCAAAAAAAATGTACAAGTAACTAATATACATCAGTCACAACATAATCCTGGATCACCCCCACACCACAACCAGATGCTCCTTTAATTTTAAACCCATCATCAGAGACCAAGAGAAAGTCATTTCATTTTATACAAAACAAAATTCACATGTGCCAAAAAAGACCCAAGAAAAACAAAAACAAAATCCTAGTACTGACAGTGATGTCCAGTACCCTAATTAAACAGTGGCCAAAATGCCACTGATCAAAAATAAAATAGTGGCTGTATATCATTGCAATGAAATCCAAGAGGCTTTAACCCTTTGGCATCAGAAATCCAGATTTTTCCAATTATATGAATGCACACTTCCTACACGCCAAGAGTGGAGAAAGTGGATGTGCTAGCGTAGAAAGAAAAGAGCTACCATTGGCTGCAACACCCAGAGAACTGGCTTTAGTAGAGACTGCTCGCAAGGTTACGCAGAAACCAAAAAATGGTTATTAGCTGCTTGTGTCATCAATTTAATTGGAGGTGATTGAGTCCTAAGGTTCAAAACACAAATTTAGGGGGGAAATGTGGTTGGGTTAAGTCTTATCTTTAAAGCAAAAACAAGACAGACAAGTATAAAAGTACCAACCTGGTAACACTCCAGTCAGAGCTCTGCCAGTAGGCTGGGTAGAAAATGTCAAGATTCAGACAGTTGTTTCTCATAAGGACTCAACAAAAAGAATCTTTAATGACTTGAACTACAGGATAAGAGATCCAAAGAATGCAGTCATTTAAGTGAAGTACTATCCATGAAGTACTTTTCTGAGCTGCACTTCATCATGAAAACAAAAGGAAAGAAGATATAATCGGGACTATATGCCTGTATTTCATTTACAGCATTGGAGTTCTGACAGACCTGTAGAATGGACGCAGAATTCAAATAAGAAATTATGCCAATCAAGTATCAAATTTTCACTCTAACTTTCCTAAAAAGGTGTTTTCCCCCAATATCTATTAATCACAAAGAAACATAAGCTGTGAATGTACAGTTTCAAAAATAAAAATGTAGAAACTAATGACACTATTATCACCAAGATGTTTGGTAAACAGTGAATTTTGATTTTGAGATCATCAGGAAAAGGCTTTTTAAACAACCCTCCGGACTTCAAAAAATCTCTTCAGGTAGTAGATCTGTCCCAATGTCATGGCAACTAGAACAAGAGCTTCAAAGAAGGACCAAAGGACCACTCTGCTGTTTGTGTTGTCGTTGACTGTGAGGACAGACAAACAAACAAAATTTAACCAAAAAAAAAAGCATAAGCATCATAAATCATCCTAGTCTTTACTCTAGGAAAGTAATATTTTGCACACCATTCATAGTACTCTAAATACTTTTGTCTTTTGTCCCCAAGCAACTCAACAAACTTAGAAGCAGAAAATTGTAGCTATAAACGGGACCTTAAAAATTCAGTGGGTATGGTCAAGCCTACTCTGCTTGCGCATGGGGAGCGGGGAGCAGAGAGGAAAAGTGACTCGCCTAACTCCACAAGTGACTTCAACCTCTAGGGTTAAAACCCAATACAACCTTCTTTCTCCCTCACATTAAAATATTCCTACATTATAAATCTTTTTTGCTGAATCAGAAAATTGACTTTAAAAAATGGAGAGATTATTTCAAGACCATACAGTTATCCAAAAGCACTACCTACCTAGTCAAAATGTGTCAATCTAAGTGGCTTTTTTCCTTAAACATTTATTCAACAAATATTGAGCACCTACTATGTATTTGGCAGCTATTCTAGAAGGAGGAGGTTTCCCAGTCTCATGGACCAATACTGGCAGTTACTACAAACTGGCACTAGTCTCATGATCTATCCCACTCTTAAGCTGAGAATTTGATCCTTAAAACAACAACCATGATCACCCTTTATTAATTTATTCTGTTCAATCTATGTCACAGGCTTTCAAATTTCTGATCAAATTCTACAGCCTTTTTTTTTTTAAGATTTTATTTATTTGACAGAAAGAGAGAGAGAGAGACAGCCAGCGAGAGAGGGGAACACAAGCAGGGGGAGTGGGACAGGAAGAAGCAGGCTCCCAGTGGACGAGCCTGACGTGGGGCTCGATCCCAGAACGCCAGGATCACACCCTGAGCTGAAGGCAGACACTTAACGACTGAGCCACCCAGGCGCCCCATACAGCCTTAACTTTTTAAAATTACTAGGTAGTTTCTGATTTTTCTACAAATGGCCAATATTAAAAACAATTATAATCAGCAATATAGTAACAATATTAATCAGCTGAGTGTCATATTTTTAGATATATATCATTTGTAGAACGTTAGACTATAATAGCTACTGGATTAATAATCACTCAAAAAGAAGTGAAAAGCAACTAACAGGTTCCCAAAAAGATAACTTACAGTTAAGCAAAAAATGTGGCTTTTTTCCCCAGAGCAAGAGGAGACACATGCCCAAGAACATTATTAATTAGAACCCTAAAAATCATCAAAGCTGAAATTTTTAGTAATAATTCCATGGCATGAAGTTTACTTCCGCTGAAAACTTAATAACCAGTATCTAGCTAACTGTGAAGGACTAGCATTTTAAGATTTGTGTCTGAAAGGGGAATGGCTGAGTAAACACTTCAAAATATTAAGCAATTGTATAAAAAGAAGTATTTATCTCTCCCTTCACTTTACCTGAAAAAGTATGTATATAAGACACTGTCCTCACACTAGTCACATATTAGCTAGAAGGAACACAGTATTATCACAACACTGGAGTAAAGGAAGAAAAAATTTCTCATTATGTTCATCTCTTAAGGAGTAAGTGCTGTAGGAAGATGTACAAAAAACAAACACTGTGAGAACTATTTAATTGGCAAAAATAAACAGAATGCCTAAAATTCTATTTGTCTGTGAAACAAATGCAGGAGCATCTCCACTCAAAATTAAGTGCAGAAGATTAACGCTGCATGCCCCCACAGACCAGAAGACAGGTCTTCCTCTGACTGCTGTGTTCCCAAGAACCTCCTATACCTTTAAAGCCATCTGGTCTGAACCAGTTAAAATGAAAAGCAGTGTAAGCTCTTGGCCCTCAGACTCTGCTCAGTGCCCTTCTCATCCCAGAAGCAGCTGGCCCCCACTGGAGAGCAAGGTAATCAACAGATGGGTCCCGGCCGGGTGAGGGAGAGAGGGTGGTGATCCCAGAGGGTGAACAGATCACCAGTGGAGGCAAAGAGGAGAAGAAATCCTAGTGGAAAAGGCAGGAGTGCATATATACAAGCCTTGGTCCACCTCACGCCCCACTCCACTCCGAAACAGGGAGAACAGCAGCTCTCGCTTCTCCAGTCCGTTGTGTTTACTCATTACTCTCGCACAGAAAGACAAGGTTTATGTCTTGCTCTAGGTCCTAAAGGCTCATTTCTATCCATGGCAAGAGACGAAAAGGGGGTAGGGAGAACACAAACCACATCCTGAAGAGGTTCAGCCTGTGCCTCTCTCTCTGGAGTCATTCTTCTCTCTATTCTCTACCCCAACCTCGGAACAAAGACTCCTGACTTCAACCACTTTGCGTTTGCAGATGAGCTTGCTCCCATGAGATCTAGCCCCAAGAACTATCTGGAGGATGAAAACCACTGAACCACAGGTGTGGACCTGGATCTAAAATAGGTTATCTGGTCTGTGTGTCAATATGGTACCTCTCTATTTTACATGCAAAGGCGTAATACTTAAGGCTATAGCATGGGCTAGACAGGCTTTTGGATTCCAGTCATCACTGTTTCTACAGATAAACACATTCCCTGTTCCTAGTTTACAAACTCAGGAGCCCAAGCTGAGCTTCACCTGGTGACTGCCTAGATTCATGTTTTAGTGCTATTTTAACTAGCCTAAACCTTCCATTTGAGGAAAAAAAGCTAAATCTCAGCATATAATATTAATACATTGGCACAGAAATGTCAGATATGTGATTAAAAACCAACCACTTTATAATTTTCCTTTCTGCTTTGGGAAAACTATTAGTTTATTCCTTAGCTGACCACAGATTTTTTTTTAAAAAAACTCTTAAAAGCTCGTGCTAAATCTTAACAGGATTTTTCAGTTTAGAATGAATGTCCCAATAAAAAAACTAGTCTAGTACAAAGCTCTACTGACATGTACTCAAAAAATATCTTTGCAGGGGTGCTTTTTTAAGTCAGCACTTTACTATGATAATGTTTTGTAAAATACCCAAATGAGGAAAATTCAAGCAAGCTGTTGGGTAATACACCTCAGGATTTCATGGCCACCAAGGTTAGTATCACCAAGTGATACAAAGTTACAGCATTAACTTACTTGCTCTGTGTATTCTCTCCCGAACTTCCATGTACTCCTGTTCATGCTTTACAGCTGTCATTGCCACTGCGAGCTCGTTAATCATTTCTTCTAGCTTGTTCTGGTGAGCTACAGAAAAATGTAAAAACAGATTAGCACATATTTGGCAATCTCCTTTTGAAAAAATACATATAAAGCAATATTCCTCAAAATATTCCTCAGAGAAGGCATACAAAAGAAGCTGTTTAGAAATGGCTCAGACATCATGTTGGACTACTGATGACAATTTAATTCTCAAAGCATTTTTTTTTTAATGTCCATTCCCAGAACACAAAGCTCTTTCAGGGTGGAAAACATACTATATAATGCTTACTAACGAAAGGAAAACAATTAACCCTAAGAAACTTCCTCTAATGAATTGCTGCTAAGTTCACTACATTGACTAACTGGAGAAAAAAGAAAAGAAAAGACTGAGGAGGGGGAAAAAAAGAGAGAACACAAAATATAAAACAAAATTCCTAACAACAATCCTATAAATAACAATATTTAAAATCAAAACCTATGCTTTAGAATCATATAACTCTAATGTTAATTTAAGAGCAGCCTCAAAACAAGACTTTTAATCTCAATGAAGCTGAGCAAAAACTCAAGACGTTCTTGAAAAAATCCACACCAAAATTCAAACATTCTTCTATGGAAATCAAAGCAATAATTTCACTACAGTGGAGAATGGCAGGCATTATAAGTGAAAAGACAAGCTCTCAGTTGCACAAGGTTTGAAATCGAGTATTCTTTTTAGCCAAAAATGAATATAAGGTGAACTAACATTTCTGAAGAGTAAGTGTATGCTTCTAGACAGTGCTGTGTTACGACAATGAACACACGGTTAGGAAAAAAAGTATCTACCACAAGGGAAGATTCCCATTAGAGGGCCCCTACCCATGTTAAGGTAGTTAGGCTAGAATCTCAAATCATCCCTCACCAGCTTCACTCGGGAAGCCCCAAGCACGACACGAAACCTTAGGAGCAGGGTTTCTCAGGAACGGCATTGTTGACATTTTGGACCAGATAATTCGTCATTGTGGGGGGCCGTCCAGTACCTTTTAGGATCTTCCATCCAGCCATGAGATCAAAAATGTCTCCTGATAGGGGTGCCGGGATGGATTAGTCAGTAGAACATGAGACTCTTGATCTCAGGGTTGTGAATTCAAGCCCCACAATAGGCGTGGAGCCTACTTAAAAAAAAAAAAAGGTCTCCATATATTGTCAAATGTCCTCTTGGGGGCAAACACTGTCCTCACTTGAGGACCACTACTTTAGAATAAGATTTGATTTCACAGCTTCCACTTACTGACACTAGCAAACAAAAGCAAGAATTTTAAATATTAAAGGTTTAAGAATAATTCAAGAGTCACATTCACCAGCCAATATATTCTAACTATTTAGAAGGGACTAATTTACAGAAAATGAACAAGCACAAACCCCTTCAAAACTCCGAATTCTCCTTGAATTAGCCAAGTCCTACACTGCAAATGGCCCCGAAAAACAAGCACAGGAATTACTAAGTAGTAGGATTCTCTAAATTCTACAGATTTCAAACCTAACAAATCCTTCTTTATGATGGAAGTACTCTACTAACTGCTTAATATCTAGGACAAATATTATCATGTTAATACTAGGATATGTGTTAAACAGCTAGTTTCCACAAATCCTGATGTACACTGTACACTCCCCCACCACCACCACCCCAATCCAAATGTGCTGGTTCTTGGTAAGCAATTTATCCAGAAGACTTGATTCAGGGTCTACTGCCGGTCAGTGGAGAAATAAAAATTAATTGAACAACAATATATGACTGAAAGAGCTTTTGCCACCATCTCTAGACACAGCTTCTAGAACTGCATTTCACATCCAACCAAGTTTCAAGTTAAAAAAAAACTTCAATAACGGTAAAAACAAGCCAGGAAAATACTTCTTACAAAGTGAACAGCACCATTTGCCATTAGCTATGTTAGCAACTTTTACTCCTCCGGTTACAGTTGAATCTTTCCACCCTCAGCATTCATTTAAAAGAAATAAAGTATGATGTTACTCCGAAGATGTCAATCACTGTATTTCCAGTGCCATTAATTTAAAATGACCTAACCTATACCTCCCGTCAACCAAATAAAAACGCAAAACAATGACCCTAAAACTCTATAATTAGTTGTAGAAGTCTTTTTTTAATTAAGAGAAAAAACACTCTCATGCTAACAAACTGAGGTTAGAAAGAAGGAAAGCAGAAATTAGCAGCAAAGAAAAATATGCAAGACAGGATGCTGTCAAAAAGCAATCCACCTACCATCCCAGGTATCTCCACCACCTAAAGAAAAGTGTAAGATATAAACACACAAAAATAAAACAACAAAGTTTAACCCAACTAGTCATGTATAAATGAGTAAATGATGATGTATATACCAGGATTAGCAAATCAACACAACAAACAACCTAAAACACACATAACCTACATGCTTACAAAAGCACAGACTGACTACGAAAAGTTGCCAGAACAGGCAATTGTAAAGAACTAAAACATAAAATTCCAGAAACTTATTTTTGATAATTTGGAGTCCTGGAGAAATAAAATGTATCACAAAAGTTTTTGGTTTTAAAGACAGTGAATGAACGTAGAATAAGAAATCAAAATAAATACTCCATTAGGTGAATAACAATGTACACAATATTAATTCTTGAAATGGGATATAAATCCTCTGAATGTTCACCTCACCTTCTGTTTCCATGTCTTGTCCTTTGGGTGCCTCCCCGATATCAATGGTGAACATCACTATTTTTGGAGTCATGGTAGACATCCTATTGCTAAAACAAAACTTATATGTTCCATCCATGTGAGCAGCAAATGTGTATTTCCCACTGGACTCTCGGTCTCCTTTATAAATTCCTTTATTATCAGGCCCTGTAATCTGGAGGCAGGAAAGAAATACACATCACAAAAGATTTAAAATCATACTCTTCGTAGGTGCTGTCTATGGGCAGTAGGATATTCGCTAAGAAAATGCAATTTTCACTTAATGACAATAAACCCTTTGGGCTGCGGTTCGCCCACTTATGAAACAAGGCTGGACTAGATGGCTCTCCAGAACATCTTTCCATCCAGCCTACATGCTTCATTTGTCTAACTTAAGCATGAACCCCTCAGAAACAGAAATATACATTGTCTCCAAATGGCCTTCTATCACCAACACACATGCAAACTATTAATATCAAAACATGAAAAAATATCTTTAAAACTAAGAAATTTGAGCAACCTACACTTTCAGATTCTCCTAACTGATTGCTGCAAACCAGTGAAGGAATCTGCTTTACCTGAGATACCAGAAGGCTTGAGAAAAAAAGACCAGACTTGGAAACTAAGAGACCCATGTTCTCATCCACCCGCTAAAAACAGCTGTTAGGCCTTGGTTAACTAACTTAGTTCCTCTTAGAAAGCCTGTCACCAGCAAAACTTGAGAGACTGGAATAGTTGACCACTAAAATCTTGACTAATTTTACCAGTCATCCTTCCATTATCCCTTTATCTTTGGACTTCACTTGTACTGTGTAATTGGTGCCTGACTCTGCCGTTCACTGTCAAATGGAAAATCCCTGAACCCAATTAATCATGTTAACAGTGAATTTAAGTATTAATTACATCCGGTTTCCTAAAAAAATAAAAATAAAAGCGAATTATTCTTTCCGTTTAAAAAAAAGGTAGAGGAGGAAATTTAGGGACTGCTGGTTTCTTAAAATAATTTACTGTTTTCTCCAGATACTGCATCTGCAATCATTACCCCTAAATTGAATGGCCCAACTCCACCTTTCCCCTACTCAGAAATGGCTCAAGGAGCTATCTAGAGGTTTGCATAAAAATAGGTTAAACGCTCAGGCTCTTTTTATGAAAAATAAAGAAAAGCACAACGCAAATGTCCGCCTAGCCTTCTTCAGTAGCTTTCGCTTTACTTTGCCTAAAGCTTCCACGTCATGCCCCAACATTAATCCGTAACACGACGGAATGCAGCTGCAGATCCAATGGAGACGTGCCTTCAGCTAACCTCAACATTTAAGTGCCTTCTGGGCCCGAGCTGACACGCGGCGCCTGGCCGACAATGCTCAGCGCCAGGTTCCACAAGGGAGCCCGCGGTTCAAGCTGAGAACCCAAAGCGACTAAGCAACGGCTGCGCATCCGGGCGGGATCCCGGGGCACGGAATCCGGGCGGGCCGCGGGGGAAAGGGCCGTTAGGGGGTCGCCCGGGCGGGGGCCAGACGGCGGCTCGGGCCCCTCCCAGCACTCGGACAGCGGCCTCCACGCCCCGTGTCCCCGCAGGCCCCGCGCGGGCTCCAGCGCCGCCAACTCCCGAACGGCCCCACGACCCCGCCTGGGCCCCGGGCAGCGTGCCCGCACCTCCACGTCGATGTCCAGGAAGCCGCCCTCGGCCACCTCAAAGATGAGGCCCATCTTGGTGCCCGAGGTGACCCGCTCGAAGAAGCACTCCTCGGCATGCGCGTCGATGCTGACGAAGTAGCCCGAGACCGTGGCCAGAACAGCGGCCAGGAGCACCAGCAGCTCAGCGAGCGTCACCATGGTGGGGCTGGGGCCGAAGCCAGGACCGGGACCGCGGCCTCCAGAGCCGCCGCCACCGCTGCCTCCTCAGCCGCCGCCGCCTCAGCTCCGCCCCTTCCGGCTGCGCCACCCGAGGGGGCTGATGCGGGCGCCGCGGATTGGCGGGCGCCGGCAGCTGCCACGTAACGGACGCACGGCGGCCGCCGAGGGACATGGCGGCTCCGCCCAACCCGAGCCTAGACGGTGGCTCTGAAGGGCCAAAAATCGTTGTCCCCACCTCCCTCCCCTTTCCCGCGCAACCTAAATTTCATGTGGACCACACGAGAAAGCGACGGTATCGAGAAACCTCCTGCGCCCAGTGCAACTCCCTAAGACTGTCCAAAGAGATGGTGAAAGATTTGGAGGCAACAGTAGAAGCAAGAAGTAAAAGGAGAGGGTGGCCCGGGTGGGTCAGCCAGTTAGGCGTGGGACTTTTGATTTCCGCTCAGGTCACGATCTTAGGGTCCTGAGATCGAGAACCGGGTGGGGCTCCGCGCCCAGCGGGGAATCTGCGTGAGATTTTCTTTCTCTCCCCCAGCTCGTTGGCGCGCCGTCTCCCAAATAAATAAATAAATCTTTAAAAAGAAGAAGAAAAAGTAAAAGGAGACATAAAAAGAAGTAAAAGACAGGGGGCTCACCCCAGGGGCTTTGAGATTTTCTGTTGCACCCCCCCCCCCCTTGTCACCAGAAACTCGCTAACAAGCTCCAGACTGGTCTCCAATTACCCAGTTTTCGACCGGTTTGATCCAGTTCAGATGCCTGTTAACCCTCCAGAAGACCTCGGGGTCATTAGCATCTAACTTTTGTTGTTGTTTTTTAAGATTTTTTTAATTTAATTTATTTATTTGAGACAGAGAAAAAGAGAGCACAAGCGGGTTGAGAGGGAGAGAAACAGACTCACTGCCAAGCAGGAAACCCGTGGGGAGGCTGGATCCCAGAAATCATGACCTGAACGGGAGGCAGACACTCAACCGACTGAGCCACCCAGGCCCCAACTAAGATTTTATTTTTTAAGCAAACTCTACCTACCCAAGGTGGGGCTGGACCTCATAACCTTGAGATCAAGTGTCCCATGCTTCATGGACTGAGCCAGCCAGGTGCCCCGCTTCTAGTTGTTAAAATAAAAACCCACCTGCCAGCTTGCTGACATATCCGACTGTGCCCGTTTAAGGGAAGAAATGATATCCTCTGATTCAGAGAAGACTCTTACCCTTTAAGGGAAAAACCCTCAAGTCAACTTCCCTGCCAGCCCCTTCCACCCTAACCCCAGAAACCCTGACCATGAGTCCTAATGGCAGAAGATGCCTTCAGAGCATGAGCTGGCCCTCTCCATTCTCTGGCCATTGAACAGATTACCTGCCTGCTATCCAATACCGTTTGGTTACTTGGGAGAACGTATTGAGCACCCCTTGGGTGCACCCCTTGGGAAACACCCTCATCCCACAGAAACCTACGGGAAAGGATGGAGGTGGGTGTAGACTGGGAAGGGGTACAAGCGAACCTCCTGGGATGTTGGAAAAGTTTAATATCTTCACCTAGTGTTTACAGGTTATTTTTTTAAATCAAGAAGATGTATACTTAAGACTGATGCACCTTATTTTCCTGTATGTATATAATACTTCAACTACAAAAAATACTTTTCTACCTTGTTCAGATCCTCCAAAACTAGAATTCTCAGTTCCCCCAAGTGTTGCTGCCACATCAGGCCCCCTAGCTCTTGCCAGCTGCTACGATGATTTTCTGCATTTTGCTTCCAGACATCCTTCTCATCCCTCAAAACCCAACTCAAATGTCACCTCTTTTCTTCTCTAGAATGTCCCGAGACATACCTCTGCCACATACTAGCCCCATGCTCTGTGCTTCCAATGCAGCTTTGTGCACTGAGTTACGGTTATTGACCAGTCCATGACACTTGTGAGCCACCGGCCTTAACATATATGTGCTGTGCTCCCAGAGCCTACCACAGGGCCACAAACGACCTCGCTCATGACGTATGAGTTGAGTTCATTGCCCTGGCCTGGGGATGAGGAGACCTGGGTGGCTACTGCAGTTTTGCACAAAGCTGTGTGACCTTAATTATGTTCCGTCAACTTTGAACTTCAGTCTCCTCACCTATAAATAGGGGATGACACCACGTGCCTTGCTTGTTAGGTTGAGGACCAGATGACGCGATATATGTGAAGGTGCTCTGCAAATTTGAGGGATTATTTCTTTTTTTTTTTTTTTTTTTTTTTTGAGGGATTATTTCTTGAAAGACCATCAGGCAATAGGGGGCAGTAGTAGCCCAAAACCCAGTTTCCCACTTCAGGTGTCAAGAAACAGGTGCTCAGTTACAGCGATGGAAGCTTCCTGGCCGTGACACTGTGTTACTGAACTCAAGCGTTCTCATAATAGTCCCCTGATTCCCCACTGTCCGCACTGTGGCTAAGGCCCTGGTTCTCCTGGCAGGTCAGTTCTGTGGTGTTATTCTAGGAGTCTTGAGCCTGTTTCTCCAGCCTTGCAAACCCACTTATGTGCTTCCACTTCCCTGTATTAAAATTTCTTTCTGATTACAATACCTACAGTAGCTTCCTCTTAAACTGAATTATTCTGATGGAAACAGCCTTTTGGACTTCCCAAGCAACTGAACTCCATAGAAAAGTGCCAAGGACAATTTTGTTCTTATCCAGAAATTAAATACGTTAACTTTCATTTTCAAACCGATGAAATATTCTAAATCCACTTATCGGGGACTTAAAAGTGTGGACATTTACCATCTTGGTGGACCACAATGAAACGTATATTGTGGGGATTTTATTACATAAATTGCGGGACCCAAATTCAAATGCCTTCAGGGATCAGGCAGTTCATGTGACTGAGAGATGACACCAGCTGAAGGCAATAGGGAGTGGAGAGGACTGTGGCAAATTGGAGCATAGATGCTATATCTAAATAGAGTTAACTCCAATGTTGGAAAACACAGTGGTGACCAAACCAAAAATGCACCCAGAAGTCCTCTGGAAATTTATTTTTTCGTATTATAAAAGTAATTAACTGTGCTATCTAAAAATTGGTAAAGTAACTCTAATCGTAGCACCATCAAATAATCACTGTCAACTGCTTGGCATAGTTCCTTTTTCATACAGGTTTTTTTTACAGCGCCACTCTCATAAATTACTCATGAAGCGCCTTTCAACATTATTTCAGTATCTGAAGATGGGCTCCCAGGACTGGCCGGATCACCCACAGAAAGTGTGCACGTTTTGGGTCCTCAGCACAGACTGGCATATGCGCGTGTGCCTGGTGGGCATGAATACATTCGACACAGTGCGGTTGCCACACAGTGGGTACTTAGTAATTATATGACGAATGATGACCGAATCTCTCCACTGGGGTCTAGGCCAGAACCTACCAGGTGGTTATTGGTAGTGAGTGAGGTGCAGTAAAAAACAGGTCTTTCCTTCCCCTCTCCCTTCCTTCTTTCCTTCTTTCCAGCTTTATTGGCATATAATTCACATACCATGAAATCACCCTCTTTTTTCCACAGAAAAGTTCTTAGTTTATTACCCCTCTCGTGAAAAATCTGCACAATCACCACATATCAAGTCACTACAGAATCTTGAACTTCTGTCGTCCAATCTCCAGCTCACTGTTTGCCCACACCAACCCTGGCTTTTGCAGTCCCCCCGACTTCCTTCATTCTGTTCTCGTGTTCCTTTTGCTCTTTTCTTAACATCTTTTTCTTCTCATACAGACCATGTCTTACAAGTCTATGTTGGGATTCGTTTTTGGTTTTGTTTTTGTTTTTGTTTTTTGCATAATCCAAGGAATCGTTAATCATACCAAAGCCAGTTGTCTTGCCCCTGATAAGGGATAGAAACAGAAAAAAATGTTCACCTTCAGCCCAAAAGGCTTACCTATAGCCTGCACGGTTTTGACAAGGATCAAATATGTGCCGGTTGCAACATTCTTACAGGGTCTCATGACTGCCTGAACCTCTCACGGACAGTTCATATCAAAGTGAATGATAAGCACCAGAGAAATCTTGCAAAAGTAGTTTTATGAGTAGAAATTCAAAGAAGACATTTATGATCTAATACTCCCTGTACATCCCCTCCCCCTTGAGCACGAAGCATAAAACCACCAGCTTCATACAGCAAAAGTGCAGCCTTTTCTTTTTTTTTTTAAGATTTTATTTATTTATTCATTCGACATAGATAGAGACAGCCAGTGAGAGAGGGAACACAAGCAGGGGGAGTGGGAGAGGAAGAAGCAGGCTCATAGCGGAGGAGCCTGATGTGGGGCTCGATCCCATAACGCCGGGATCACGCCCTGAGCCAAAGGCAGATGCTTAACCGCTGTGCCACCCAGGTGCCCCAAGTGCAGCCTTTTCTGCCCACTGCTGCGTAAATAAACTTACTAAGTTGCACCGTAAAACGTCTCAAGAATTCTTTCTTGACCGCCGCACTCCATGATCCCGCAACACCACCGCCAAAACTGGCTCTGAATCCAAATACAAAGATGATATCTGATGTGGTCTTATACATTTTGGGGTTTTTCCAGAATTTCTGTCTTAGGTACCGTTGTCATTCCAGGATGAAGAACATCAATGACCGTCTACTTCTGTTGAAGTAGTCAGTTGGTCATGAACTTCTTGGTCTGGATAGTTACTGTGTCGTTCATGATGGCAGCCAAGCTACAAGCAGCCAGGGAGGAAAAGAGCGGACTCACCCTTTTAAAATGTACCGCTCCATGGTTGTTGGCATATTCACAGAGTTGTTCAACCATCCCTTCCAGTCCTAACTAGAATAGTGTCTTTCTGCTCTTGCTGACCTGTGGGTTGTCTCACCATCCCTTTCTGCTCCTCAGCCCTGTCATTACCTGTTGTGATCTACAAACTCTTTGACCCTCTTCCCTTCAAAAGGTGAAGCCTAATTCCCCTCTCCTGGACCAGGAGGCAGAACTGACTTAGTGACTCACTTCTGTCTAAGAGAACGTGGCAGACGAGACAGTGTGTGGCTTCTGAAGCTAGGTCACAAAAGGTATTGTAGCTTCTACCTTGTTCTCTTGACTCACTTCCTCTGGGAAAACTAGCTGTCATGTCATAAGGACGCTCAAGCTGCTCCGGGAGAGACCTACATGGAGAGAAACTAACGCCTCCCACCAACAGTATCAAGCTCATCATCTCGGAAGTGGCTCCTCCAGCCCCAGTTAAGCCTTCGGATGACAGCAGCCCTTGCCAATATCTTGACTACAACCAACCGCATGAGACATCCTGTATCAGAACTGCTGGGCCAAGCTGCTCCCAAATTCTAGATCTGCAGAAACTATGAAAGATAATGATGATTGTTGTTGTAAGCCACTAAATTTTTGGGTAACTTGAGACCTGCCTGGGTAGCTCAGTTGGTTAAGCCTCTGCCTTTGGCTCAGGTCATGGTCTCAGGGTCCTGGAATCAAGACCCACATTGGGCTCCCTGCTCAGCGGGGAGCCTGCTTCTCCGTCTCCCTCTGCCTGCTGCTCCCCCCTGCTTGTGCACTCTCTCTCTCTCTGTGTCAAATAAATAAAATCTTAAAAAAAAAAACTTTGGGGGTAACTTGTTACATAGCAATAGATAACTAATGCATGTGTTTAACCAATTTCCAACATTAAAACCTTTCTGTTGGAGGGGCACCTGGCCGGCTTAGTTGGTACAGCATGCAACTCTTGATCTCGGGGTTGTGAGTTTGAGCCCCATATTTGGTATAGAGATTACTTAAAGATAAAAATCTCTTAAAACAAAACAAAACAAAAAAACCTGTTGGAAAGATCTAGAATGGGTTCTGTTTTCTGACTGATACAAACTCCCGTCTTGAATTATAAACCAAATGTGAAATTAGCATCTGTAGAAATGAAACGTCTAGGGGTGCCTGGCTGGCTCAGTAAGTAGAGCATGTGACTCTTGATTTCAGGGCTGTGAGTTTGAACCCAATGTTGGGCATAGAGATTACAAGAAAGAGAAGGGAAGGGAAGGGAAGGCAAGGGAAGGAAAGAGAAGTCTATATGTAAGGCTGCCAGTGAACATGAAGGCCTAGCCACAAGACCCTGGCCCCCTGTGATAGGTTCTGCATGCACATTTCCTGAAAGTAATTAATTAGAGGCTGAAGGGGATAATACAAGTAGAAAATGTTACAGGAGAACAGAAGGGGGCCATTCTTGATGACAGAATCCAGTGGTGAGGAAGCAGGGAAGAACAATACTTAAAGATTTGGGAAATTAAGTGAAAAGAAAAGGATAGTCCAGATCAGAAAAATGAAACTGAAGTATTAAAAAGAGAACATTTTTAATATCAAATTTAAGAGATGACTACATTTCTACAGTATGAGGAAATACTACCAACTTTCTGGTCAGAGACTAAACATTGATTTTTTTTTTTTTTTTGGTCTGCTTAATATCCATTCTCCCCTCTGTAAGAGCACTTCACTTGTTCATTGAGGATTCCTTTTACTCCTATCTTATCCAACACCACTCCGGTGGACTGTCCCCACCCTTCTGGCTCTATGCTTGACCAATCAGCAATTTTCATGTCCATGAGCATAGTGATTAGTCCAGCAGTAGGTGTATGTCCCAAACTGAGCCAATGATATGCAATGAAAATTCACTGAATTTTCTGAAGTTATTGGCAGGATATAAACCCTACAGGTCCTGGAGACCACCTTTGCCACCATGTGTGGATAGCCTGCATGAAAGTGATGTCAATGTTATGCAAACCCAAAGCTGAGGGGCAGAAAAAAACCAGAAATTAGATGACATTACTATCACTAAGCCCCTGGATCCAGCTGTGCCTGAAGTCCACATTCTGGATTTCCTATTTATGTAACTATTTGCCTAAGTCAGTTTGAGTTGTGGAAAACTTTTTGACAAACTCTGGAAATCCAAAAGAAGAGGCATTACAACTACAGAAATGTTCCCCATGTCTGTTTAGAGATCTCAAGATAAGCAGGCTCAATGCTCTGAATGCTTTAAAATAATGTAGGTCGGGGCGCCCAGGTGGCTCAGTTGGTTAAGCGACTGCCTTTGGCTCAGGTCATGATCCTAGAGTCCCAGCATTGAGTCCCGCATCGGGCTCCCTGCTCAGCAGGGAGTCTGCTTCTCCCTCTGACCCTCCCCCCTCTGTGTGCACTCTCGCTCTCTCTCTCTCTATCAAATAAATAAAATCTTTTAAAAAATAAAATAATTTAGGTCAATTATTGGCAGCGTGATTTAGACATTTTGACAGTACCTGAGGAAAGACTGGATTTTCAAAGACTAGGTTATGGTCTAGAAAAAGAATTCTCTCTCTCTTTTTTTAAGATTTTATTTTTAAGTAATCTCTACACCCACCATGAGGATCGAACTTAAACCCTGAGATCAAGAGTCGCATGTTCTATGGACTGAGCCAGCCAGGTGCCCCGAGAAATAGAATTCTCAGCCCTATCACTCATTAAGAGGTTCATACTCAATTCCTTTCTGGGAGTGTCTTTGGTTCCTCACCTATAAAATGGAGTAGCATCTCCTCGGGAAGGCTGTTTGCCATCTGCTTTGCGGGCTCCCATGTCTGAGCCCTGCTTTCCTTTCTTGCCCTCTTCCTCAGGCTGGCTCTCCCCAGACAACCACAGTATGGCCACCGGCAGCCCCAGGCTTCCAGTCTACTTTCTCAGCAACCTCATAGGAAAAACAATAAACCAAACAAAAAATTACCTTTTGTAAGAGGCCCGGGAAAGTGTCACAGAATCTCACTGGACTGAGGCCAATGCCCACTAGGCCCACAGGTTGGATACAGCAGATTGGTCAGCCTGGGTTTCTCCTTCCCAGGAACCAGAGAGCAGGGGAGGGGGTTTCCCCTGAAGAAGACCAGAAAAAATGGGATGGCTCCTGGGGCGGGGGGTGGAGAGAAACAACATGTGTACCTTCTCCACTCACTGGACTATGAGCTCGTTGAGGGCAGGGACCGCTGCCCTAATTTCTCTTTGTGTTCCCAGAGCCCCTCCCCGCACACAGCAGTTTCTCAATGGCTGTGAGCTCCCTGCCTGGATGAAGCCCTTTCCCCTTTTCCGTCCCACCCTCTTCTGGAGCCTGGGTTCGTCTCCCAGAAACAAGGAGTTCGGTGAGGAGACAGAGGTTCGCACGAAGTGATCCGAGCTTTCAGAGGGAAGTACTGTTTTTACCACAGGCAAAACAAGAAGGTGGAAACCACTCAAAAGTCCCTCAATGGATGAAGAGATAAACAAAAGGTGGTCCATCCACACAATGGACGATGATTCAGCCACTGAAAGGAACGAAGGGCTGACACCTGCTACAACAACAAGGATGGACCTTGAAGACAGGAGGCTCAAGCTGGTCTCAGAAGACCAGATATTCTATGATTCCATTTACATGAAATACCCAAATTACTGAAGTCCACGGAGACCGAGAGTAGACTGGTGGTTCCCTCGGGCTGTGGTGCGGAGGAGGGAGGAAATGAGGAGTCACTGCTCGCGGGGTTTCCGTTCAGAGCGATGAAAGTGTTCTGGAACTTGACACATGTCAAGTTCCAGAACATGTACGGTTGCATGTATCTGTGAATATACTAAAAATCATGGAGCTGTTCCCTTTAAACGGGTGGATTTTCATGACAAGTGAACTATATCTCAATAAAGCTGTTTAAGACAAACACACACATGGGGAAGTTTTCATCCTCTGAGGTGTCGCCCAGAAACAGCAGAGAGAGAGAGAGATTGAGAGAGATTGCCCACCATCCAGGAGCTGGCCCGGCACGGTCAGCTGGCCTCTGCCCTGTCCCGTAAATACCAGTTTCACAGAACATCAACGTCAGACAAGGCCACCTTGTGATATGATGAAATAAGACAAAACACGAGCATGGTCCAGGCCATGAAATACCAAACATCTCCCTCTCTTGGCTAAGAGGAGTAATGGCTGTTTCTTGACCAATTACACCCTCCGCCTCGCTCTAGTCTGTCCTGTCTCGGTAAGATTTAAGAGCTCCAGTCCTAGAATTACCCCTGCTTCCCAACAGCACGCGCTCTAGAGCAAAACTCCTCGATCCGTAAATTCTCCCCCAACCAAACCCCAAACCCTACAGCTCTTTCTGACACCTGGCTGTTCTCTTACTGAGACGCCCCACAGTGTCCCCGTGGTGTGCTTTCTCCCACGCTGCAATGAGTATTAAATCCAACTGGCTTAACTACCACTGTGTTCCTGGTGGTCTTTGGCTGGAGGACATTGACAGCTTCCAAACCTTTGCTTTTTATGTATTTATTTGATACCAAAGACGGCTCAAAGGGAGCACAGAGGTCAATAACACACTCTCTGACTGCGGACAGACCTGGCCTGAACCTCAGTTTAGCCACTTACTGTGTGACCTGTGGCAAGTTAATTCACCTCTCTGAGCCTCGGTTTCCTCTGCTACAAAATCATGTCATGCTTTTGCTCAAAAACCCTACAGTGGCTCCTAAAATCATTCCCTGGGGGGCCCTGCCTTCCGCTCTGGCTGTCTATCACAGCACTTCCCTTGCAAAGCCAATCAAGCCCGCGGACCCCCTTGCCGGCCCTGCCCCGTGCCTGGCACACTCCTGATTCAGAGGCTCTGCACTTCCTGTTCCCTCTGCCTGAAACCACCTTCCCCCCAGTTTTCTCTTGGCTTCCTCCCTCACTTTAACCTGGTTTCGGCTCCAACATCACCTCCCGAAAAAAAAGCCCCCCCCCCCAGTTCCATCATCCTAAGCCAGTGGTTCTCAATGTGGGTGAGCAGCAGAATCACCCAGGGATGTGGGTAAAATCACAAAGGCGCAGCCTGTCCTACTTCATCACTGCTGGTAGGAAGGGGAAATGGCATGACCATTTGGGAAAACAGTCAAGCATTTCCTGAAAAAGTTAAACATACACTTAACGGGGCGCCTGGGTGGCTCAGTCTGTTAAGTGTCTGCCTTCGGCTCAGGTCATGATCCCAGGGTCCTGGGATCGAGCCCCGTGGGCTCCCTGCACCATGGGGAGTCTGCTTCTCCCTCCCCCTGCTCTTGTGCTCTCTCGTGCTCTCTCTTTCTCCCTCTCAAATAAATAAAATCTTTAAAAAACAAAACAAAGAAAAACAAACATACATTTAACATGCAACCCAGACATTATTGCATTTCTAGGTGTTTGCCCCAAAGAAAAGAACACACCTGTCCAGAAAGGCTTACACGTGAACATTCATATTTGAGTGAGGCAAAAACTGGAAATGACCCAAATGTCCAACAACAGGTAAATAGATAAACTAATGTGGTATGGCTGTAGAGTGGAATATTAGTCTGCAATAAAAAGAATAAGCTAGTTATACACACCAGTTTGAATGAATCTTAAAATCATTATGCTGAGGAAAGAAGCTGGACCCCCCAAAAAATGCATTCAGCTTCCCTCCTGTGATGGAGGACTTTGAGAATATGGACATTTCTGTGGGCATAAACCTAGATGTGGACCTGCTGGGTCACAGGGCAGGTGTCTGTTCGGATTTGGTAGATGCCGCCTCTTTTCCAGAGTGATTTCCGCAAATAGTCCTAACAGCATTGTCTGAGGGTTTTGACCTTGGCAAATCTGAAACCTGGAAAAGCACTCATCTCCTTGAAAAGTGGAGAATAAAGGGGCTCCTGGGCAGCTCAGATGGTTAAGCGTCTGACTTCAGCTCAGGCCATGATCTCGGGGTCCTGGAATCCAGCTCTGCGCTCAGCAGGGAGTCTGCTTGTCCTTCTGCCCCTCCCCCTGCTCCTGCTCTCTCTCTCTTAAATGAATAAATAAAATCTTTTTAAAAAAGAAAAGAAATGTGGAAAATAAAGAAGGGCTAGGCACTCCTTGCCCCAGCCCCCAAAGAACAATGGAAATCGTGCAAAGGATTTAAGTCAGAAAATGGCAAGGGCAAAATTGCATTTTAGAAAGATGCAGGACTTCGGGGGCGGGGGGGAATCCACCAGCACACACCAGGCACCCCGGGGTTTTGCTGTCTGCCATGGTGAGCTGTGGTCGCCAGCCTTCCTCCTTATGCCCGATTTATAGGCAAGAATGGAGGTGATGAGCAGATGAGGATGTAACATGTTTTGGCCACTCATTTCTTGTAAAGTTGAAAACACCAAAAATTGTGTCCATTTGCATAGCAGTATTGTTTAAAAGAGTACAAACCAGAAAATCCTGCCAATGTCTATCAAGGGAGAAATGATCAGATAAATTACAGTACATCTGGAAAATGGAAAAAAGAAAAATGGAAAAAAATTACAGTACATCCATAAACCAAAAAACTATACAATCATTTTTTTAAAATGAAGCGGAGATTATCTATCTATCTATCTATCTATCTATCTATCTATCTATCTATGTATCTATCTATCTATTAAAAAAAAGACTGAGGAGGGGCGCCTGGGTGGCACAGTGGTTAAGCGTCTGCCTTCGGCTCAGGGTGTGATCCCAGCGTTGTGGGATCGAGCCCCACATCAGGCTCCTCCGCTATGAGCCTGCTTCTTCCTCTCCCACTCCCCCTGCTAGTGTTCCCCCTCTCGCTGGCTGTCTCTGTCTCTGTCGAATAAATAAATAAAAAATCTTTAAAAAAAAAAAAAGACTGAGGAATGGCTAAAATCAAAAACACAGGGAACAACAGGTGTTGGCGAGGATATAGAGAAAAAGGAACGCCCATGCACTGTTGGTGGGGATGCACTGGTGCAGCCGCTGCGGAAGACAGTATGGAGGTGCCTCAAAAAGTTAAAAATAGAGCTGCCCTATGATCCAGCAATTGCATTAATGACTATTACCCAAAGAATACAAGAACACAAATTCAAAAGATATATACACCCCTACGTTTACTGCACCATTATTTACAATAGCCAAGATATGGAAGCAGCCCAAATGTCCATTGATTGATGAATGAATAAAGAAGATTCACTAAATATATACAATGGAATATTGCTCAGCCATAAAAAGAAGGAAATCTTGCCGTTTGCAACAACATGAATAGATCTACAAGGTCTAACGCTAAATGGAATAAGTCAGTCAAAGAAAGACAAATACCATATGATTTAATTCATATGTGGAATTTAAGTAACAAAACAAATGAACGAAGGGAAGAAAAAGACAAACCAAAAAACAGACCCTTAACTATAGAGACCAAACTGATGATTACCAGGGGTGGGGGGTGGGGGAGATAGGGGATGGGGATTAAGAATGCGGTTTTCATGATGAGCACTGAGTAATATATAAAATTGTTGAATCACTATATTGTACACCTGAAATTAACATAACGCTATACGTTAACCGTGCTGCAATTAAAATTAAAACAAAATAAAACAAAACACAAAATTAGAACTTATGCTACTAAAATGTGTACGTCAGGAGTTAAAACCTATTAGGATTCAGATTTATTTGTAAAAAATACATACATACATACATACATAAGGGGCGCCTGACTGGCTCAGTCAGTGGAGCGTCCGACTCTTGATCTCAGGGTTGTGAGTTCAAGCCCTGCATTAGGTGTGGAGCCTACTTTAAAAAAAAAAGAAGAAGGTGGGTCTTTGTATGCTGAGCTGGAAAAATGACTATAGGGTATTATGAAGTGAATAAAACAAATTGCATACTAATATGTATGTCATGTTTCCATTTAAAAAATAAATGCATGTTTAGATAAATGTAATGTGCATATTCTCAGGGGGAAAAAATCGAGAAGAGCATGGAGCAAAGTGTCAACAGTAGTTACCTGGGAATGGGGGGAATTCTACTAAGTACATAATTTTGTCCATGGTGGAATTATGGGTACGACAGACCCAGATCTGTTCATCCCACCTGGGATACTTGCCTTGCTCCCCAGCGTAGGCAGCACCAGCCACTGCTCACGCTGTTCCCATGATTGCAAAGGCTGGGGACAGTGCCACAGTCCCCTCAGCTCCTAACAGTTCTGATGGCCTCAGCACCCAGAACCCACCTGACTAGAGGGAGTCTGCCTAGAAATGGGGGGAGGTTAATGCCCCATGGGGAGGAGTCAAGAGAGATACACGGGAGTGGGCAGATAAGTAGCTCACTGTCCCCCATGTATCCCTACCCCGTATGCCCAGTACTACACTCCGTGTGATGGACAGTATGAGATCCAGTGGTTTCACACAGCCTCCCCAGGGACATCCCAGGAAGCTGAGCAACCAGCTCGAGTGTTCTTGTGAAGCCAGGCCAACCTCGGTAATATTCCACCTTGAATCTGTTCTCCCTTCTTTTCTGCCTTACTTCTCTTCCCCCACTCTGGCTTCTCTGGTACCGTGCTCTCCAACGAAGCACTAGCTCATTAACTTGGCCTCAAGCTCTAGGAACCCATACAAAGCCGATGGGTGGTTTTCTACTTGGTTAATAGTTTTTCTTTAAACATTTTCTTTAATTAAGAGCCCAAGCATTTCAGTGGATGAGACCCTTGAGGCAGAGAATCACCACCAGGTGAATTTAACAAGATGGAAAATCTACCCAGATTAGCATTTCCAGGTAACTTCCGTTCAGGTACAAACCGGTACTGAAATTCCGAGAGCATGCTCAATGCACTTCAAAGAATCCTGTTGCAAGGGTTGGATGATCCTGTTTTCCAAGATGGATTTGGGGAGCCTGAGTGTAAACTTCTATCCAAAGCCCTGGGAGGGAGGTCAACTATCAAGCAGAATCAACGCAGAACAGACCATGAGTCTGTTCTGACATCGCCAGGGTTTAGATGCAATGGTGACATCGGAATTGTCCGCGATCATCTCAAGTCCGTCAAAGAAGGAGGAGGAGAGCGAAGGATGAGAAGCCAGGACAGCAACCATGGGAAGTCAGGAGGGTGGTGTGGGTGGAAGAGGGGGTGTGAGGCTCTTTCAGGTTGTCAGCCCTTGGGATCGAGCTCAAGGAACAGGGCAAGTAAAGCAGAGTTGTGTGGGAGACCACTCGGACTCCCCCAAAATAGGAATACTCGTAAGACAGCAGTCTGTCCTCGTCAGCTTGGGTTGTTATAACAAAAATACCATAGACTGGGTTCTTTGTCAACAACAGAAATTCATTTCTCACAGTTCTGAAGTCTGGAAGTCCAAGGTTAAGACACTGGCAGATTCGGGGTCGGGCGAGAACCCCTTCCTGGTTCATAGATCTCACAAGGCAGAAGGGCAAGAAAGTGCCCAGGCCTCTTTTATAAAAGCACTGATGATACCTCCTAATACCATCACCTTGGGGGGCAGGATTTCAACACATGAACTTGGGGGGACACAGGCATTCGGTCCATTGCACCATCTATGGCAACAGGACAGGGAAGCTATACTCAAGTGTCCCCCAGTTGCCTCTCGAGCCCTAGTGTGGTTTCTCAGGACCCTGTGGCCTGATTTTCCAGGAAGCAGTGACTTCTCCTTCCACATAATCACTGCTTCTCTCTGCCATGTGCCCAGCCCAACGGACTCACAGAGAGGAAATGTCTGCCCCTACCGGCGGGTGGTCCCCAGCACCCACTCATCCACTCTCCTCACTCCAGATCTTCTCTTCCTCGTAGTGGTATCAGATCTCTCTTGTCCCACCTATGGCTGAAGCAAGAGGTGAGATGATCACCGGCAAGTTAATACTTTACCATTCCCTTATTTTTTTAAATTATTTTTTTAAAGTAAGCTCTTGGCCTAAGGCGGGGCTTGACCCCACAACCCCAAGATCAAGAGTCACATGCTCTACTGACTGAGCCAGCCGGGTGCCCCACTTTGCCACTCCTTTTAGCCCCTAGTCTGTTTTCTTTTAAAAGCTGTTTTATAATGAAAATTCTCTAATAATACAGAAGAAGGGAGACTGTATAATGAACTTCCTCGTACCCTTGGGCAGGCTTCAACACTATTAGCAGGATGGCCAGTCTTCATTGCATCCGCATTCCCAACCATCCCACCCTCCTAGTGGGTTATTTTAGAGCAGTTCACAGACATTGTATTATTTTATTCATAGATAGTTCAACGAGCCCATAATCTTTAAATTCCAAGTTATTGAGAAGGGTGCTGAGCAGATGGACAGAGGAAAGGGCCCTCAAATGACCTGGAATGCCCTGGCATTTCCCAACCATTCACCTCTGGCCCCGGTTTGCACTCCTGCCTCACCAAGAGTTGCGTGTTGTTTCCTGTTCAGTAACTGAGCCACCTTTCCAAGTCTGGGCAGGGCAGTCCATCCCCGTGTGACTTGTGGTGAAAGTAGAATTCTATTCCTTCTGCAGGAGCTGAAAAAGTTCAATGGTTGCTTTCCGTGATCTCCGGGCACGGGCTGTGACACCAGCTCATCCATCTGGCCACTCTCACCAGAGATCTGAGTTTGGAGATGCACCATGGCACACGGGAGACCTGAAGGAATAGCAGGTGGCGGGTGCTTACGTGTGAGACCGAGATGGAGAAGTAGACATAGATCAGACTGTGGAAGTCTGGGTCGGCCACGGGAAGGGCTCTGGGCTCTATTGTAACCTGGCATCGGCACCTGGTGCGATAAGATGCAAGCATTTACAAACTTACTGGCTGTGCAAAATTTCTGCCGTGCAGAAAACAGATTAGAAGGCAGAAGAGGGGCACCTGGGTGGCTCAGTCAGTTGAGCGTCCAACTCTTGATTTCAGCCTTGGTCATGACCTCAGGGTTGTGAGATCAAGACCCACATCAGGCTCCACGCTGAGCATGGAGCCTGCTTGGGATTTCGTCTGTCCCTCTCCCTCTGTCCCCTCCCCCACAGTCTCTATCTCTCTAAAATAAATAAATAAAATCTTTTAAAAAAGAATCGAGGGGACTTGGTGGCCCTAATTTGTAATTCTTCTAACAGCTCCTCACACCACAGTCAGACATCAGCGTTGATTTCGTGATGCCATTGCTCCAAATGGATGCTTCGGTGGTAATAATGACAGCAGTGTAACAGTAACACCACTCGGACAGTAAGAATAACGACAGCTAATGTTAACGTAGCCCTTACTATGTGCCAGCCTCTGTTCTAAACATTTTACCTATCTTCACTCATTTAATGTCCCCAAACATCCTACAGGGAGGTGTGATTGAGATTATCTCATTTTACGGATGAAAAAACTGAGACAGAGTCAGAGTCAATGACTTGCCAGATGTCACGTAACATCCCCACTACATCCAATATGAACTTGACCCCACAGTCAATCCCTGGTGCCCTCTTCAACTTCATTTCACACTGTTCCCCATGCAGTCCCGTGTCAGTCTGCTGACTTACACACAAATGGAGCCCATTCTTCCCCTGGGCCTCACACACATGGTTTATGGCTTTCTCTTCTTCCCTCACATAGCGTATGATTCTACTTATCTGAAATGTCCAGAATAAGCAGATCCACAGACGGTAAGCAGGCGTTGGAGGGCACAGGGCTGCCCGCCTCACCTGGCCCACAGAAAGTGCCAGTGGCTGTGAGCACCCTGGCCAGATAAAGCCCTTTGCCCTTTTCCTTCCCACCCTCTTCTGGAGCCTGGTGTATCTCCCAGAAACAAGGAGTTCTGCGAGGAGGAAACGTTTCTACGAAGGGATCTGAGCTTCCAGAAGAAAATGACTGTTTCACCACGGGCAAAACAATAGGGAAGGTAGAAACACCCCTAAAGTCTGGCCACAACACGGATAAACCTTAAAAACATGATGCTGAGTGAAAGAAGCCAGGCACAAAAGGCCACACAGCATATGAAATGTTCAGAATAGACACATCTATGGACCCAGGAAACAGACGAGTGGCTGCCAGGGGCCAGGGGGTGGGGGGTGGGGGGGATGGAGAGCGATGGCTAATGGGAACAAGGTTTTGGAGGGACGTTGTTGAAAAGGTTCTGAAATTAGAGAGCGGTGAAGGTCACAGCTCCCTATAAACATACGAAGTACCACTGGATTGTACACATTAAAAAAGGTCAACATTACTGCATGTGATTCATGTCTAAATGAACATTAAAAATGAGTCCCTCTGCCCCTCCCCTCCTCTCTCTCTCTCTCTCTAAAATAAATAAATGTTAAGAAAAGAAAAAAAAGAAAAAGAAATTTCAGGGGAAAGAGAAAAAAAAGAGATGGAGGATTGAAAGAGAATAGGGGAGGGCGCCTGGGTGGCTCAGTTGGTGAAGCGTCTGCCTTCGGCTCAGGTCATGATCTGGGGTCCTGGGATCGAGCCCCGCATCAGGCTCCCTGCTCAGCGGGGAACCTGCCTCTCCCTCTGCCCCTCCCCCGTTGGTGCCCTCTTTCTTTCTCTCTCACTTTCTCTCTCTCTCAAATAAATAAATAAAATCTTTTAAAAAATACAGAGAATAAGAGACATATCAACTAAATGCAATATGTGAATACTATTTGGATCTTGAGTTAAACAAAAACTGTAAAGAAATAAATTGATGAGAAAATTGATATTTTAACACTGTGGATATTTGATATGAAGAAATTATTAACTTTCTCAAGGGTGGTAGCAGTATGGACACGTGGTTTCAGTATGTTTCAGAAATACAGATTAAAATATTTATGGTTGAAAAAATACAGTGTGTGGGACTTTTTTTCAATTGAATTGTGCTAACACACCTGGTTTCTGGGACACATTAATTTCTTGATTCTCCTCTCCTTTTTCAACCCTGTCTTGCTCTATCGGAAATTAGTTTCTTCTTGGTTTTACTTGTTTTCTGTCTGTTCCCCCACAAGAGTAGCAATCCTGTCTCTTGCATATTGCCACATCCCACAGGGTTAGCATAGGACCTGGCTTATATTAAGAGCTCAATACTTATTGAATGAATGAATGTCAATATAGGTCTTATCATTGCTCTGGTCCTGAGTTCCAGGTCCACGTTTCCAGCTGTCAACTAGACAACGACATCTACACCCAGACCAGATATCTCTTCGACGATGATGGTGATGATGACAGAAACTAACTGTTCTATAGCACTGGGTGAGGCCAGCACATACATTGATTCATTCAATAATAGCAATTACCCTCTGTGATCCCATTTAACAGAGTGGAAAGCTTAGGCCCCAAGAGGTCATGTGGCTTGCCCAAGGTCACACACCTGGTCAGTGACTGCACCAGGGTTAGAACACAGGCTCTGGAAGCTTACCCACCAGGCTTGACTGCCTCTCCTTACTTAAGACTGTAGCCATTCTCCTAAGCACTAGGGCTCACCATGTGGGGCCACCTCAGACTTCTGCCTCCCCCCTCCTCCCCACTCCCCTCCTGCCCTGGTCTTAAGGTCAGGCTGCAGCCCAGTTCTCCAGTTCCTCAATCCTTGTCCCTCTCAGCCGACACTAAGTACATCTTTGCTGCCTTGAGGACAAAACTGCCCCAATCTGGGCATACATTATTTATTCCTTCACTCAGTATGGGCAGCCACTGGGTTCAGCTCCAACCCTCCCAGCTGTGGGAACTTAGCAAGTGACTTAACCTCCTGCAGTGGGTTGAATGATGCCACCCTGCCCCCAAAGATACTTCCTTGTCCCAATCCTGGAACCAGAGACCTTATTTGGAAAAAAAAGTCTTTGCAGATGTAATTAAGGATCTTGAGATTAGATCATCCTAGACTGTGCATGTGGGCTCTAAATCCAATGACAGGTATTCTTACAGGAGACACAGAAGAGAGGACAGACACACATGGAGAGGGCCACCTGAACACAGAGGCAGAGTCTGGAGTGATGTGGTCACACACCAAGGATCCCCGAGGCTCAAAGAGACAAGGCAGGATCCTCCCAAGAGTCTTCAGATGAGCACCTGGGCGGCTCAGTTGGTGAAGCGTCTGCCTTCAGCTCAGGTCATGATCCCAGCGTCCTGGGATCGAGTCCTACATCAGGCTCCCTCCTCAGTGGGGAGTCTGCTTCTCTCTCTACCTTTCCCCGCTGCTCGTGATCTCTCTCTCTCTCTCTCAAATAAGTAAATAAATAAAATATTTGGGGGAAAAAAAAAGAGTCTTCAGAGTGAGTCTGGTCCTGCCAACACCTTGATTCCAGACTTCTGACCTCCCCAACTGTGAGAGAATAAGTTTCTATTGTTTTAAGTCACCAAGTTTGTGGCAATCTGGTATATTAGCTACAAGAAGCTAATGCCCCTCCCTAATTCTCACTGTCCTTGATTTAGGACAGGGATAATCACATGTCCACCTCATTGGATTGTTGTGCACAGATCTGACTTCTGGTTTTAGCACTTCCCAGCTGCTCGGCCCTGGGCAAGCTATTTGACCACTCTGTGACTCAGTTTCTTCAATTGTAAATTAGGATAATAATATTTCTTAGGATGTGGTGACGCAGTTGTTCTAAAACCTTCTGGTCTCAGAGACCCTTTTCCAAGGGCACTCTCAAAAACTATTGAAGACTCTAAAGAGATTTCATTAAGTGGGTTATATCTATGGATATCTACTGTAACTAGAAATTTAAACTGATTTTTAAAAAATATTGATTAATTCAAAACCAGATACATTATATTTTAACATGCATATTTTTAATAAAAAACAACTATGCTCCCAAACAAAATACCGAGAACAGTGGCGTTGCTTTGTATTTTTGCAAACCTCCTTTATGTCTAGCTCGTTGGAAGAGGGCAGGATCCTCACATCTGTTTCTGCACGTTCGATCTTATTGTGAGATGCTGTTCTGTGTTAAATATGCCAAGAACATCTTGCCTCATATCGATATAAAGCTGGCAAAAGGGACAACCTCACAGAGACCCTTTGGGTACCCTTTGGGTACCCCCAGTGGGGGCCCCGCTCTGAGAACCGATGGAGTACAGATTAAATGCAGTATTTATTTGTAAAGCACTTAGAATTAAATATAAAATAGATGTCCAATACATTTTCAACTTAATTTTTTTTCTTTTAATCAATAAGTGCCAGGGTGGTGGGGGCTTCACGGCTGTAAGAGCGTTAAAGTTTTTTTTTTTTTTTTTTTTTTTTTATGCCTTCAAGGAGCTCCGAGGCTCATGGGGGAGGTGTCTGTGATCACACGGTTAAAACTCAGCGTGTGAGGAGCAGTTCTATGGGAGAAGGCAGCGGGCTGCGGGAATGCAGAGGAGGGTCCCTAAGCCCTGCGTGGCGGATGGGAAGGGTGGGAGGACTTGGTGGGTTCGGGAAAGACTCTCCTGCGGGCGGGGTGTCTGATGGACTAGGGCATTTAACCAGGTCAAAAAGACAGAGGGCTTGGACAAGAAAACTCGCGGTGCCGGGATCCAAAGCCCGGCCTCCCCTCCTCTGTGAAGCCGTGTTTATGTCACAAGGAACTGCTAATGGACGTGGCTCTGAGGGCGGGGCAGCCCGGCGGCTTCGGGGGCAGGGGACCCCTCCACCCTTCCTTGTGCCCCTCTCGGACGCCTGTACTGGAGCGCAGGGCCCGGCGCCACCAGGTCCGCCTGCGACTGGGTCTGCGGGCTGGGGGGGAGGAGGGGCGGAGGTTGTCCTCGCTCTCTCCCCAGCATGGTCCCCATCCCCGAGTCCACCTCGCGACCCCTCCATTCCTCTCCAAAGCAGAGGCTGCCCTCGGCTCAGCGAAGCGTCCAGAGACCCCGTCCCCCGCCCCCTCTCCTCCCGGCTAGCCTCGACCCCTCCCCGGCGGGAGTGGGAGAGGAGGAGCCAGGACCGGGTCGGAGGAGGGGGCGGCGCGCCCGACGCGCGGGGGGCGGCGAAGAGGAAGGTCCGGCGGGTGGAGAGGGGGTCGGGGCAGAGGGTGCTGCCTAGTCGGCGGGTCGCGGTGCGGGGCCCGCGGGGACCCGGGCGCCCTCGGGCGGCGGAAGCCGGGCGCGCCCCTCGCCAGGCCGGGATCGGGGCGGGGCGCGCGGCATCCCCGCGGGGGGAGCCGGTCACCCGGTCTCGCCGCCGCCACCAAAGTTTCCCGGAGGAGCCGCGGACGCCCTTCCTTCCCCGGCCCCGGCCGCGGGGGCGACCCTCGGGCGAGAACTGTTTCCGAGGGCGACGGGCCCCCTCTCCAGCTAGACCCCGCGCCTCCATTGCGCCCAACTCGGATTCCCAACTTGGGAGGCGCCGCGGGCCTGCGCACGCGCGCCTTCCTCGCCGCCGCCGCCTCCTCCTCCTCCTCCCGCCGGGGAGCAGGCTCCGGGCCGAGCCGCGCGCCGAGACTCGCCCCCCGCGCGCCGCCCTCCGGCTCGCGGTCCGCCGCCCTCGCCCATGCGGACGCCGGCCGGCCGCCCGGTGCGCCCTCGCCCGAGGGCCAGCTGAGCGCGGACCGCCGGCGGCTGCGCGAGGTGGGCCCGGCCCGGCGCTGCCCTCGACAGCGGCAAGTTTGGGAGTTGCACTAGTTTGCGGGGTGGGGGAGAGGCCGGGCGGGGGGCCATGGAGGAGGACAGGGGGTCGTCTCTGGCGGCCGAGTCGGCGCTAGAGAAGAACGTGGCGGAGCTGACCGTCATGGACGTGTACGACATCGCGTCGCTCGTGGGCCACGAGTTCGAGCGGGTCATCGACCAGCACGGCTGCGAGGCCATCGCGCGCCTCATGCCCAAGGTCGTGCGTGTCCTGGAGATCCTGGAGGTGCTGGTCAGCCGCCACCACGTCGCTCCTGAGCTGGACGAGCTGCGCCTGGAGCTGGACCGGCTGCGCCTGGAGAGGATGGACCGCATCGAGAAGGAGCGCAAGCACCAGAAGGTGGGCAGCGAGCGGCCCCAGTCTGCCCATCCGGGGAATGGGGCCGCTGGAACCTAAGGGCCCTTCAGCATCCGGCAAACTGGAGGTGCACACTCTGTGTATGCAGGGACTAGATGAGAAGGGACCCGAATGGATGAAAGAGGGAGGGAGGGAGGCCCCCGGCCCTTTTTTGTCCAGGCAGCGCCACCTGGCATATACCACTTCAGAGATTAAGGGCAGTTCTTTGGAGTCAGACCTGAGTTCCAGTCCCACCTTTACGATTTAATAGCTGTGTGACCTTGGTTAAGTTACTCAATCTCTCTGTGCTTTATTTCCTCACATGTCAAATAGTGATAGTAAGACCCACCTGATAAGAATTGTCATATATCTAAAGTGCTTAGATAATATTATTTTCCAGAAGTGAAGTAAGCCCTTTGCTCTTCAGTGTTACCCAAGAAGACGTGACATTAAGCCCCTTCTTCTCACCCCAAAACCCCTCAGAGCAAAGGGGATATGACCTCCAGCCACAGAGCTCATTGACCCCCTCCCCCCCCAATCTCTGGGTTTCTATTTGCAAATTGTTTCCCAGGGTTTCTTCTAGTTTATTAACCTGAGGTGCTTTCCTCTCCTTGGTTTTATCTTTAATCTTCGCAGAACTCTGCGAGCAGAAACTATCTTCATTTTTACCAATGAAGAAAATTGGCGGGGGGGGGGGGGATTTGTCCCAAGTTAGTGCTGAGAAAAATCCCAGCCCCAGTGGAGGTAACTCTAGTGCTGCTTTCCTGATTTGGGGGACGGACATGGCTTGGGGCAAGTTAAAGCTAAGCCTCTGCCCTATGAACAAGAATCCCTCCGAGCACATGAATCAGGGCCTCCCTACTGGGCTGGGAGTCTAGACAAGGTGCCTGGGGAAAAGGAAGTGGGAGATGTGTGGTTTCCTGCCCCAACCTCAGCCCAAGGAAGATTCTGTCAGACCCTTTAGACAGAGAATAGGAGGAAACGCCTTTCCTTGGAGGAATCAGGGTGCCTGAGTGGGCTCTGGCTTGCTGTGTGGCCTCAGGAAATACACTTGGCCTCTCTGAACCTCCCTGGCAGGCCATAACCTATTGTTTTTCAAGGAAAATAGCCCCCAAAGCGGCTGTGTGTTAACCTGGGGGCAGAGCTGTGAGTGTTTGCAAGGTTTGACAGTGTTTGTCCTCACAGGTCCCTGTGCCCTGAGGTCAGGAAGGAAACTCAAGCTCCCAAGTGTTAGGCAACATTTCCAAGATCACACTGAGAGCTTGAAAATGCCCCAGGCTTGCAATTAATGTCAAGTTCCCTGGAGCAGGGACTTTGGAGCTAGATGGCCTGGTTTCAAACACTGCCACTGTGTGATCTTAGGCAAGTCACCTCGCTTCTCTGTGCCTCAGTTTCCTCAGCTGTAAAATGGGGATGGTAATAGCACACATCTCGTGGAGTTGTGGTGGAAAGGGTTGGTTAACTTATACAAAGTGTTTGGGACAGAGCCTGGCCCATTGTGAGGGCCTTACAAGCATTAACTGTTATCTTTAGGACTTGGGGGGCTTTCAGTGAGGAGTTCATAGACACCCTACCCCTATCTCTGGCACCCCTTCTCCTACCCCAGACCCCCACCCCCCATCTCTCTTAGAGAGTTGGGGGAAGGGATCTTTGAAATCCTCTCATGTGGCTGCCTCTTATTAACTGGGGCCAAGGGGCTTAGGCCAGGTCACTCAGAAGTCCTGGCACCTGGGTCCCCACCCTTGGTGTTAGAGTTCTGCAGCAGCTGGGCTGGGAGACACCCTTGGGAGCCATCGGAGGCCAGCAGGCCTGGAGTCAGATGGAATTCCCAGCCAGCTGCACTTGTCACTTCTGGAACGCTATCAGCCAGGAAGTAAACCCCAGCGGTTCAGAGCTGGGCCTTGTTTGTAAACACGGAGGATGAGCTCTCATAATCAGAGGACAAAACCCTTTTCCCATCCCAGCCTTGGTCTCCTTTTCTCTGTATTCTTAGGATCAAGAGAGACTCATCTGATTTTTTTTTTCTTGTAGTCTCAAAGGCTCTTCACGGTGTTATTTCCACAAAAATCTTCTGAGCATGTCCTTGGTCTTATCAGTTTGTCTGTTCATTCCTCCTTCCTTCCTCTGGCTCCCCCCCTCCTTCCCTCATTCTCTCTCTCTCTCAGCACACATGGCTCCAGTAAAGCATGCACCCTGTCTTCCAGCAACCCCTCCCCCAAGCACACCCCCAGACTCAGTCAGTTCCACTCATCACACAGACTCAGACCACAGTTTTAACATGTTCTCCCTGGTTACTCAGTCTGCAACCCCGTTGACGGGCCATGGCATGCAAGGTGCCTTCCTAGGTGACATGGGCAGGGCAGAGATGAGGGAAGCTGGATCCTCATCTCAGGGAAGACAGGAAAAATACAAATAGGCTTAGAAAGTGATGGCTGTGCAGATACAGTTGTCTATAACGTTAACAGTCTATTTTGTTCATTTACTCATTCAACACACGTATTTATTGAGCACCTACTGTGTACCAGGCGCTGTTCTGGGCACTGGGGAGACAGCGGTGACCACAACAGATGAGGCTTTTGCCCTCATGGGCCTGACTGACTGACTTTTTTTCTTTCTTTCTTTTTTTTTTTAAGATTTTATTTATTCATTTGACAGAGAGAGAGACAGCCAGCAAGAGAGGGAACACAAGCAGGGGGAATGGGAGAGGAAGAAGCAGGCTCCCTGCTGGGCTCGATCCCAGGACCCTGGGATCACGCTCCAAGCCGAAGGCAGATGCTTAATGACCCCCAGGGCAGCATGCACCCCCCTAGGCGCCCCATCATGGGCCTGACTTTCTTTCTTTTTTTTTTTCTTTTTTTTTTTTCTTAAAGATTTTATTTATTTATTTGACAGAGAGAGACAGCCAGCGAGAGAGGGAACACAAGCAGGGGGAGTGGGAGAGGAAGAAGCAGGCTCCCAGCGGAGAAGCCTGATGTGGGGCTCGATCCCAGAACGAATCACGCCCTGAGCCGAAGGCAGACACTTAACGACTGAGCCACCCAGGCGCCCCTGGGCCTGACTTTCTAGTGCAGTGCTGTCCCATAGAGGAATTATGTGGCTTGCCCCATTAATAAAAAGACACAGACGAGGTTAATTTTAATAACATACATCAAACCCCATCTACGCAAAATATTATTTACACATGTAATCAACATAAAAAATTATTTCTTATTGAGATCTGGTTGATACGTAACATGCTACTAGTTTTAGGTGTACAGCATCATGATTTGATATTTGTGTATATTGTGAAGTGATCACCACAGTAAATTTAGTTAACGTCCTTCACTACACATAGTTACCCCCAAGATTATTAAAGAGATATTTTGCATTTTTTTCCTATGTCTTTGAAATCTGGTGCCTTTTAAACCCTTATTGCACCTGCCAGGTCAGCCCAGCCACATTTCAAGTGCTCAGCAGCCATGTGTGGCTTGTGGCTGCTCTGTTAGATGGTGCAATGCTAGTGTGAGGAGATAGGGTTTTTTTTTTTTAATTTTCAGCTTATGATAAGTGACATGAAGAAAATAAAACAGGGAGCTATGAAGGAGACTGGCCAGGATGGGGGTCTAATAGATGGGGCAGTCAGGAAGGCTTCCCTGAGGAGGTGACATCTGCGCTGAGATCTGAATCAAGTGTGGGTGCCCTCCACAGAAAGAGCTGGGGATGGGGCATTCTAGGCAGATGCCTCTGCAAGTGCAAAGGCCCTGAGGTAGGAACGGGCTTGGTGTGTTCAAGGACCACAATGAAGGGGGCACCTGTGTGGCTCTGTCGGTTAAGCATCTGCCTTCTGCTCAGGTCATGATCACAGGGTCTTGGAATTGAGCCCTGCATCGGGCTCCCTGCTCAGCAAAGAGCCTGCTTCTCCCTCTCCCACTCCCGCTCCCCCTGCTTGTGCCCACTTGTTCTCTCTCTCTCTCAAATCAATAAATAAAATCTTTAAAAAAAAAAAAAAGGAACACAAAGAAGGCCCATGTGGCTAGAACAGAGCAAGTAAGGAAGAGAAGTGGGAGGTAAGATTGGGGAGCTGCAGGGGTCTGATTATACTGGGCCTCGTAGGCCAGCATACGGAATTTGAAGACGGGAAAGGAAGTAATCAATCAGGGGTGACTTCCTGGAAGAGCCTTTTAGCTGGTATGGAGGCTAGATTAAATTCGCTGTGGTCGCTCAGAGGCAAGAACCACACCACCTCCCGCCCCCTTTTAGGGGCAGGGAAAGAACCCCTGAGGGTTAAAGTCTGTATTCATCTCCTACTGGTGCCATAACAAGTTAGCACAGCTTACTGGCTCGAAGTGACACAAATTTGTTACGATAATGCCGAGTAGGGTATGTATGGATCCTATCAATATGGATAATGCTGGGTAGAATTCTGGAGGTCAGAAATCACACATGGGTTTCACTGGGTTAAAACCAAGATGTCAGGAAATTCATTCCTTCTGGCAGCTCTAGGGGAAAGTCCACTTCCTTGCCTTTTCCAGCTTCCGGAGGCCACCCGCACGCCTCGGGTTTTGGCCCCTTCCTCCATCACAGCCGGCAGACTACCGTCTTCAAATCCCTAACTCTGACTTCTCCTTCTGTCACCACATCATCTGACCCCCCTTTCAATGATGAGGACCCTGGTGATTACACTGGGCCCACCTGGATAACCCAGGTGACTCTCCCCATCTCGGGGTCTTTAACAGAATCACACCTGCCAAGGTCCTTTGCCATGTAGGGTCACATGGCCTACAGCTCCCAGGGAGCGGGATGTGCGGTCAGTTACACTTGACCATTGCCCCCCGGGGCCCTCTGTGCTCAGCCAGGTGGGAGCAGAGAGGAAGAGTGTGGGAGAGCCTGCCTCTGCTTCCAGGCCACACCTGCCCATGGGAAGGCCACATGCCCACTCCATCATTCCACTCTCTGCTCCTGTCCTTCACCTCGCCTGGTGACCTTGAACCAGCTGTGCAAATACTTAGTTATTACCTCTCATTTCCCCGCTGCAGCAGGCTTCCTGACAAAGGAGATGGGGATTTAGGAATATATTTAAAAGATGAACGGAGGCCGTGTTTATCCGGCCACCTGGGCCGGCTTGTGACAGGCTGTGGGAGGAGTAGAAACCAGCAAACACATCTTGAGCATTTTCTGGGTGCTGGGCACTATTCCAGACATTGACATAAGCCTCATGACAGCCCTCGGAGGTAGATATCACACTGTTTTCCACATTTCCAAGGCACCCAGAGATTGAATAACTTCTGGATCAGCTAGTAAGTGGCAGAGACAAGATTCAAACTTGGGTCAACAGGCTCCAATATCTTTGCTTTTTAAACCAGCACTGTGTCTCCCAACGGCGATTGTGCTATGTTTAGTTACTGGTTTTACAAAAGACTCCCCCCCCCCTTTTTCTGGTAACAGCTTTATTGACTATAATTCGCATACCATATAGTTCACCCATTTAAAGTGTCTAATTCAGTGGGTTTTGGTCTATTCAACAGAGTTGTGTAACTTCCACCAGAATCATTTTTTTTTTTTTAAAGATTTTACTTATTTATTTGAGAGAGAGTGAGAGAGAGCATGAGCAGGGGGAGAAGGAGAAGCAGACTCCCTGCTCAGCGGAGCTCGATCCTGGGACCCAGGGATCATGACCTGAGCTGAAGGCAGATGCTTCGCCAACTGAGCCACCCAGGCGCCCCCTGAATCAATTTTAGACATTTTCATTACTTTGGAAAGAAGACCCATGCTCAATGAGCAGTCACTCCTCATTCCCCACCAACCCTCCGGCCCTAGACAAGCGCCCGTCTGCTTTCCGTGTCTGTGGATTTACCCGTTCTGGGTATGTCCCTTCAGTGGGGTCATACACGGTGTGGCCTGACTCCTTTCACTGGGCATCGTGTTTTCACAGCTGATCCATGTTGTTCATCAACTGATGGACCTCTGGGTGGTTTCTGCATGTTGGCTCTTGTGCATAAGGCTGCTGTGAACATTCACATGCAGATTTTGGTGTGGATACTGTGTTTTTGTTTCTCTTGGGCAGATCCTTGGATTGGACTTGCTGGTCATGTGGTAACTGTTTAACCTTTTAAGGGGTTGCCAGACTGTTTCCCATGGTGTCTGTACCATTGTGCACACTCACCACCAAGGCCTGAGGGTTCCAACTTTTTCATATCCTCGTCAGTATTCTGTCTGTTTCTTTGATTACAGCCGTCCACAAAATGATTTCAATAGACTGATCTTAGTCCTCGCATCAGCCCTGTGAGTCTTTATATTATGGCTCCCCCACTAGGGGAAACTGAAGCTCAGAGTTGTAAAGTGAATTGGTTGCCCAAGACCCCTTGAAGAGATGCCAGTATCAGACATACAAGAGTACTGGGGGCAGGTGGCATCCCCAGGGTCTTTGCAGCCTCTTTCTCCCTTGGGGACAGTGGGTCCTGACTCAGGGTCTGTCCACCGATCAGGGCTGTGACTTCCCCAAAGAGGCTGGGCATGTCGGGGCCCCATGGTGCAGGGCTGCTCATCGCGCGCTCTCTCTGTCTAGATAGTTACAAGGTACAGTTGCGGCTCTTGAGGCCGTTCTAACCTGGTCGGGTCCTGAAGCACAAATGCAGGCCTTGCCCGGATGAGGGGCACCTCCTATTTCTTGCAGAGTTGCTGCATGGACTAGTGCTGGCCCTGTTCTCGGTGCGCCCACCCTCTTGGGGACAGGAACGCCCCCAAAGCCGAGGCAGGCCCAAGCCACTCCCGAGGGTCGGGGGGTGAGGCGGCTGCCCTAGGCAGGCTGTGACCCCCTCCGGCGCATCACCTTCACAGGAGCTGGAGCTGGTGGAGGACGTGTGGCGAGGGGAGGCGCAGGACCTCCTTTCTCAGATCGCCCAGCTGCAGGAGGAGAACAAGCAGCTGATGACCAACCTCTCGCACAAAGATTCCAGCTTCTCCGAGGAGGAGTTCCAGAAGCACGAAGGTAAGGGAAGGTCAGGAGAAGGCTGCTCCCGCGGTGACTGTCGGCACGGGGGGTACACAGTGGACAAGACAAGGCCCTGGCCCTTGTGAAGCTTAGGTTCTAGCGTGGAGGGGCTAGACGATGGGTTGTAAACAAGTAGATGGCACGGTTCCAGATGGTGACCAGTGCTCTGGAAGAACCCGAACTGGGGGATATGATATGATGGAGGTGGTTTGGTGGGGGGGCTTCATTAGATACAGTGATCAAGGAAGGCCTCTCTGACAAGGTGACATGTGAGCCCTAATGAAGTGGTGGAGTGAACCATGCACGTATCTTGGGAGAGAAGCAAGTTCAAAGGCCCTGGGGCATGAGTTTTATAGGAAGCCAGGAAGGCCAGTGTAACAGAAGATGTTCGAGGCCAAAGGTGGTTAAAGATGAGGTCAAAAGGGTCAGCAGGGGTCAGATCACATACCGCTTAGAGACCAAGGTTTGGATTTTATCCTAAGTGTGCTGGAAAGAGATTTGGACTCCTGCCAGGGGCATGCATTGAACAATGAGCAACCCAGGATAGTAAACCAGATCAGAATGGCACTGGAGCCCCCGAACTGTCATTCATCCTGCAAAGAGTTATCTAGAACATTCACTCCAGGCCCTCTGCTGGTTTTGGGGAAGGAAAGACAGACATGGGATTTGGTCTGGGCCCCGTAGGCTGCATCAACTCTGTTGTCCCCCACAGCCGCCTTCCCAATCAGAAGCTACCTGTTGCCCTGGGAATCTGAGACCTCTCTCTTCTGTTTGAAGAAACTCCCTGGGGCTTCCACACAAGCCCCCTCCTCCCACTGGATGGGATGAGAGATGGGCTTGCATGGGGGCTGAAGTTCAGAACCATAGTTACACCTCTGTGAGACTAAAGTAGCACACTGATAAGGACTGTAGGGACCAAGAAAAGAGGAAATTTTGATCCAGGTGCTGGAATTCTGTTTTCCTTGGGTTTCCTTTGTTGGCATGTGATCTGTGCAAGGGGTGCAAAAGTCTTAGTGGTTGTAAGCATTGGCTGCAGAGCCAGGCTGCCCAGGAGTGGATCCTAACCCAATACTTACCTCCTCCTAAGTGACCTTGATCAAGTCACTTGACCTTTGTGCGCCTAAGTTGCTCCCCAGGTAAAAATGGGAGAAATAACCGTATGTCACTCATAGGGTTGTGGTAAGGATTCGATGAATTACTCTCCGCACATGGCTTAGATAGTACCCGGTACGCACACACAGCAAGTGTTAGCCACTATTACTGAGGTTTTGGTTATCTAGTCCAGCCTCCTTATTGAACAGATGAGAAAAATGAGGCTGAGGGAGGCACAGTGAGGTGCCCAGGGTCACAAGCAAGTTAGCGGCGAAGTCAGGATTGGAGCTCAGGTCGGCTGACATCAGTCCCCTGAAGGAAGGCTTGTTATCTCTCTGGGACCCCTTGATCTGGGACCGCCAAATGGGCCACTGTGATAGTCAAGTGCCCAAGTGCTAGTGATTCCAGACAGAACACTGCTCATTCATTGACCCTTTGTAAATGCATTTATCACTGAAGGGCTTGCTGTCTGCCCGGCGCTCTGGACCGCCAGGCTGGAGGCTAGAGGCACATGCTAGGGCCTGAATCTCTCTGGACTGCCGGGCTGGAGGCTAGAGGCACATGCTAGGGCCCGAATCTCCCTTCCACGATGGCAGAAGAGCTCGGCTAAGGAAAACTATTTTCTACTTACTAACACTCTGATACCAACTGTGTGGGGTTTTTCTCCCCCAACACCAACCAGTTTCCCAACTCTCCAGCCACCAATAATTTAATTCAGTTATGACACTGTCCGCCCCGGAGTTAACATCAGACTCCACAGGTTAAGGGATCAGTCCGATGAGACTGTCCTGACTTCAGGTGTCAGTTGGCAGGTCACGGGTCCCCAGGATACTCACTTCTGTCTAACTTGGCTATAAAGTCAGAGGTTCCCACAATCCCCCTCTAGCTCCCCCTCCCCCCACAGCAACAAGCTCAATACTTTCTGGAATGGCTCATAAAACTCAGAGAAACACTATTACTGGCTTAGGAAGGATACAAAGGATATTATAAAGAATACAGATGAACAGCCAGATGAAGAAAAGTACATAGGGTGAAGTCTCTGGAAGGGTTTCAAGCTCAGAAATTTCTGTCCCAGTGGAGTTGGCGTGCAGCACCCTTTGTGCACATGGATGTAGTTATTCATCAACCTGGAAGCTCTCTGAACCCCAGAGACTGATGGAGGTTCCATTATGTAGGCACGAATGATTAAATCATTGGACGTTGGTGATTAGCTCCACCTCCAGCCCCTTCCCCCCTCCCCAGAGGTGAAGGGTTAGGGCTGAACGTTCTAACCCTCTAATCACTAATCATGCAGTTGGTTCCTCTGGCAACCAGACCCCAAGCTGAAGCTCTCTAGGGGGACCACCACGAGTCCTCTCATTATCATAAACTCAGATATGGTGGAAAAGGGCTTGTTATGACAACAAAAGACACTCCTCTCACGTCTATTAGGATATCACAAGAGTTTTAGGAACTCTGTGCCAAGAACGGAGGTCAAGGACCAAAACATATATACTATATATATTCAATTCATATATATCATTATATATATTCAATTATATTTTTCTTTTTCTTTTTTTTTTTTAGATAAAGACTTAATTTTTATTCCACAAACAGGAAATATAGAAGAAGATTTTAAAAGAGGTAGAAAGTGGTTATTTGAATGTAGATTTGGGGATGTACTTTTTTTTTTAATAATAATTTTTTATTATATTATGTTAGTCACCACACAGTATATCCTTAGTTTTTGATGTGGTGTTCCATGATTCATTATTTGCGTATAACACCCAGTGCTCCATGCAATTATATTACGTTATTGTATATAAATATATGTATTTCTTATTATATTGCAGTATTGCAATGGCATAATGTACATAGTCCCTTGAATGAAGGCAAAAAACAGAACAAGTATAACAAAGCAGAAAAGGAGTAGATTGTAGGATGGGAGATTTAAACCAGTTATGCTGGAGGTTATATTAGATGTAAATGGACTAAAAGTTCTAGATAAAGACTTTCAAAAAAGATTTTAAAAATTCAACCACATGTTGTTTCTAAGAGACCTCTCTCGTAAAAGTTGAAAGTAAAAGGCTGAGAAAAGATGTACTGTGCAAACATTTATACGAATCTAAGACAAAATAGACTTTAAGGCCAGGGTCACTCTGTAATGATAAAAAGTTCGGTTCATCAGGAAAATATGACTTGCAATTTCTGTGCGCCTAATAATTTAGCCTCAAAGTTTATAAAGCGAAAGTGAAGAGAAATATGTCCAGAGTAGGCAAATCTACGGACAGAGAGTAGATTAGTGGGTGCCAGGGGCCGGAACGAGGTCAGGAAGGAGGAGCGATGGCGAACGGGTATGAGGTTTCTTTTGGGGGGTGATGAGAACATAGTGGTGACGGTTCCACAACTTCGTGAACATATGAAAACCCCCCAAACTGTACACTTTAAATGTAATTCAAAAAGTGGACAGAAATAAAAAGAAAAACACATCCACAAACCCAGTAAATATCTAGAATGCGACCAGTGGATTAGTAAAGCCATGTCCACGTGTGAGGGGAGGAGAGGCCAGCCCCAGTCCCGCAGCTCCTGGCCCAGTGAGCCCAGGCAGACGCAAGGCAGGCAGACGACCTGGAGGGATGAACCTTCTCCAGCAGGTGGACGTAAGCAGATGAAGATAGTTGCACACATGGAACACCTGCCCGGGGGCCCCAGAACTAGATGCAGGTAGAAGCGAAATTTGAGTTTCTTCCCTCAAAAAAATGGCATACAGCTGGAAAGCTGAGTAGCAGAAAAGTGCTTGGGCGTCTTGGTTAACGTTCCCGGTCAAGGAGACCTTGAGCCTGCAGTTCTACAGCTGCAGCCCGTGTCCGGCCTCAAGACTCGAGGACACGGATGGCAGTTTTTCCAATGTTTTACTTTCTAGAAAAAAAAAAATAATGAGAAATAATTTTTCAAAGTAAAAAAAAAATGCATTCATGTTATTATTATTATTATTTTTTTTAGTCAGACAATGCAAAAGTGTTTATGGTGAAAAACTTGGTCTCCCTTCCACTCCTGATTCCTGTTCCCAAGCAGTCTGCCTAGAGGCTGCCCTGGAAACCCCTTCCTCTCTTTCTGCAGATTTTCTGTGCACGTTCAAATGTACATATTTACACAAATGCAGAAGGAGAATATCCTTTTTTGCCTCCTCACAAATGGTAACATAGTCTAGACTGTTCGGCACCTTGGTTGTTGGGTGTTTTGTTTTTGTTTTCCTTTTTTAAGATATATTTTTATTTTGGAATAATTTTAGATTTACAGAAAAGTTGCAAAGATAGTAGAGTTCCCACAATGCCCCTCGCGGTATCCCCTAATAGTGACGTCTCACATTGCCACGGTCATGGGTCACAACCAAGGAACCCACACTGGCATGTTACTATTAACCAAGCCACAGACTTTATCTAGATTTCACCAGATTTTAGGTCAATGTCCTTTTTCGTTCCAGGATCGAGTCCAGGATGCCACATGGGATACGCAGCGCACCTTGATTTTTTTCACGTATATCTTGCAGAATTTCCCTATCCATATAGATCTGTTTCTTTCTTTTAAGAACAGTAAGGCAGGGCTCAGTGGCTCAGTCAATTAAGTGTCCAACTCTTGATTTCAGCTCAGGTCATGATCTCAGGGTCCTGGGATCAGGCCGCGTCAGGCTCCGCGCTGGGTGTGGAGTCGGCTTAATATTCTCTTTCTTTCCCTCTGCCCCTCCCTCCACTCATGTGTGCCCTCTCTCTAAATAACACATTAATTAATTAAACAACAACAACAACAACATGGAGGGAGTAGAGCATAGGAGTTAAGACCATGAACTCAGAGGCCAGATTTCCTGAGTCCGAATCTGAGCTCCACCAGATTGCACTTGGGGCCAGATTAATGACCTTTACATAGATCGACTTCCTCATTTGTAAAATGTGAATATTATTACGAGGATTAAATGAGTTAATACATGTCAAGTGCTTAGCCCTCAGTAAGCACTAGATAAACATTTGCTGTTACTTGTTTTATAACAGCTTCGTAGAGATGTCGGTTTGCCCACTTTGAGTCTACCATTTGGTGGCTTTTAGGGGATTATCAGAGTTGTGCAGCCATCCCCGCAATTTTAGAACGTTTTTGTCACCTTCAAAAGAGACACCATACCCTTTAACTACCACTGCCCAATCCCTCCCGCTTCCATCTCTCCCCCAGGCACAAGCAACCTCTGATCTACTCTCCGCCTCCGGAGATTCGGAATCCACTAACGTGGTCTTCCGTGTCTGGCGTCTCTCACCGAGCGTGGTGTCCTCATGGCGCGTCCGCATTGTAGCCGGTGTCAGTGGTTCATTCCTTTTTGTGGCCGAACGATAGCCCATTGTGAGGACAGGCCACGTTTTTTGTTTATCCATTCATCTGTCAATGGACACTTGGCTTGTTTCCAGCGTTTGGCCATTGTGAATAGTGCTGGTATGAACATTCCAAGTTCTTGTGCAGACGAGTGTTTTCGGTGCTTTGGGGTGTAGCCCTGTGAGTGGACTTGCTGGGTGGTATGGGAACTACGTTGAACTTATCGAAGAAGCCACAGCCATCTTTCTGTGTGGGACGCTTCTGCAGGGCACCGTGAGGCCCCTGAGGGTGACCGGAGAACTCCCTTGCCGGCCCCAGTGCCAGCACAGAGGCCCCGGGGGCCGCAGGCCGTGGCCCTGAACGCCCAGGGCCGCTCCGGTGCCCATCATGGGGCTCTGTGCGTGCAGCTCATTCCATGCAGGAGAGCTCTGCCTCAGCTCTCCAGAGCCCTGCTGGCTTACCGTGCAACAGCCCACATGGGCACCATCTGAGACACACTTAATTGGCATCTCGCGTGGGTCTGGCACCCAAAGGGTTAGCTCGGGGAGGCCTGGGCTTTCCAGTCAGCACCAACCCCCACCCGAGTGGAGAGACCGGGCAGATGCCAGGCATGCCTTTCACGGTTATTTTTATTTTGCACGGGAAACCATGGGAACACAGCAAGGACAAGGCATTTCTTCCACCTGCGAGAGGAACAGACATTGGGCAGAGGGGTCCCTTCGGGGAGGTGGAGCCCGCGAAGTTCGACTGTGTGCCAGGCACCACCGTGAGCCGTGTGGCAAGGCCTGGGGGCTGACTGCAGATATAGGGGCGCCGTTGTGAGGCGTGGGGTGATTGGGCCGGGAGAGCCTATTTAGGGGAGCCGACCGCGCGTGCAACAGTGATTAACAGGCCAATACGGGGCCCGGGGCACTGCGCTCAGAGCCTCCTCAACAGTCTGCTGTCTGCCGCTCCCTTCAAGTGTCCAGATTAAAAAGCACAACTCTGTCCCTTGTTTTCGGAAATCCATCTTGTCCGCTGGAGGGCAGCGAGAAAGACTACTGGTTAGCGCTCATGGAGATAAATTACCGGGATCGAAGCCAGTGGACCGGGGAGGTGGAGGCGTAGGGAAACGCTCAAGGGTCTGGAAACAATCCTCGGGCTCCGGACAGACAACTCTGTCACTGGGAGAGGAGGAAGACTGACGCCATAGCTGCTTTCTGAAGGGAAGCCTAGAACTGAAAAACACGAGGCAATGTGTTCTCAGAGACTGCTGGATGGAGCAGCCCTTTGTAAGGAGAACGTGCAGTGGAGTGAGGCGCACCTGAGTTCAAGTCCCAGCTCCACCTGGGGAAGGGGACCGACCGTTCCCATCCTCCGGTTCCTCGCCTGTGACATGGGAGCGGCAACTCCGGACTCCCAGGATTGTCGAGAAAACAGTAATACAACATCAGACTCACAGCTGTCCAGTACGAGATGTCCCTGAGCGCAGTGACGTTGATTTTGTCCTACCAGTCGAACCGTACGTGGAAGCCAGGAGTGACTGGTGTGAATTTTAGCTCGGTAAAAGTCCAGCTGTGCTCCCTCACTGGGCCTTTCTCCATAAGCTGGCTGGATTAGTTCCTTGGGCTACTGTAACAAAGCACCCCAAACTGGGGGGCTTAAAGCCACAGAAATGTGCTCGCTCACAGATCTGGAGGCCAGAAGTCCAAAATCAAGGTGTCCGCAGGGCTGTGCTCCGTCCAAAGGCTCTAGGGGAGGATCCTGCCCTGCCTCGTTCAGCTGCTGGTGGCAGCCAGGGTTCCTTGGCTTATGGCTGTGTCCCTCCAGCCTCGCCACTGTCACACTGTCGTGTGGCCTCCTCTGTGTCTGTTCTGAAGCTCCCTCTCCTTCCTCTTATGAGGACACCAGTATTAGGATTGAGGGCCCAGCCTCATGCAGCGTGACCTCATCTTAACTGCAGAGACCCTGTTTTCACACAAGATCCCATTCTGAGGTTCCAGGTGGGCCTAAGTTTGGGGGGGTGCTGGTCTACGCAGTGCATTTGCCAGGAGTGGGCCACGGGAGGCCGGCAGTATGGCAGTGGTTTCTAAGAGCGCGGGTGCTGTGCAGCCGAGACTGCCTGAGTTTGAGTCCTGGTAGTGCCACTAACCAGCCGTGTGGCCTGGTGTGAGTCTACCACGTATTGTCTACCTCACGCTGCTTTGGTTCTACAATGGGGACAACAGGAATCCCAGTTCATAAGGTACCCGAGGATAAAAGGAGGTAAGGACAGTTCAGATCAGATTCTTCTAGAAGGAGACTCTAATGTGAGGATCCCTGTGCAGGTGATTTAAGAAGGGAGCACCCTCAGAGGAGACCACTGGGGTGTCGAAGAAGTAGGACAGGGAAGGGGGGGAGGAAGCATGCAGCCAGGGTGGGACTCGGGCTGAGCCCATGGACAGCTGTGAGCTCTGGAGTGTGACAGTCAGTTTCCTGCCCTTGGAGCCTGCCAGCCTAGTGGCCCCCGGTGCCTGGTCAATGGCAAAGGCACGCTGAAAAGGGGTGCGGGCGGACACAGGGACCCGAGGGCGTCTGCGCACTGGCACTGCCCCCCACAAGCACCCAGTCCCGTCACTGCCCGCGGCAGGTGCTCAGTGAACGTTAGCTATCCTCGTCTTCCTCATCCCGTACGGAAGGCACCTTTCTGGTCCTGATGGGGTGAAGAGCACGTTGGTCTGGTGTCAGGACACCTGCATCGCAGCTCCCACATGGCCACTGACGAGGTCTGGAGCCAGTGGCTCTGTCTTCTCGGGACATCTTTGTCTTTAGCGATCAAGGACAGTGTGGGTATGTGGCGGGTGGTTGTTTGGTCTTAAAAAACAAAACCTAATGTATGTATTGATGTTGTGAAAGATTGTAACACAGTTCAAGAAACACATGAGAATTCCCTCTGCCTCATTCTCACGGCACTTAGCCCTGTGTATGCATCTACGTAGATTCCATGCCTGTTTTGGTTTTTTATGAGCCAAAGCTGCTCCAGTGCAGACACCGCAGGGAAACACGTATTTAGTTTTTCAAATGAAAGGGATTGTGCTGTATGAATTGTCACTTGCCTTTTTTTTTTTTTAACAAATTAAAATTATGTATTCTTTGGGTTGCCTTTTTAAAAAAATTGACGTGAAATTCACATTAAAGTATATAGCTCAGCAGCATTTAGTACGTAATTTACTCACAGTGTTAGGCAACCATCACCTCTGTTTGGTTCCAATACACTTTCATTGCCCCCGAAGGAGACCCCACACCTGTTGGTGGTCAGTTCCCAGTCCACCCGTCTGTCTGTTCCCCCAGCCTCCGGCAGCCACCAGTCTGCTCTCTGTCTGTATTCTGGACATGTCCTGTCAATGAAATCATACACCGTGTGGCCTTTTATGTCTGGCTTCTCTCACTTCGCTTTGTGTTTTCAAGGTTAATCACATCGTAGCAGGTGTCAGTCCTGCATTCCTCTGTATGGGTGGTTAATATTCCGTCCTGTAGAGAGACCACAATTGGTGTATCCGTTCAGCCATTAATGAACATTCAGGCTGTTTCTACCTTTGGGCCGTTGCGTATAGTGCTGCTGTGACTTTGACTTTTGCCTTTTTGACTTAACAGTTGTAGCTCAGCCTTTTGGCCGGCTATCCGTGGTGTCCCATGGGGTGGAAGGAAGGTCCTGGTCTGTTTAACCATTTCTTTGCTTCTGTGACCAACCTTGGACTTGTTTCTTCCTGCATTTGCCCAAATGCACCTTTTTTTTTTTATTATGATATGTTAGTCACCGTACAGTACATCATTAGTTTTTGATGTAGTATTCCATGATTCATTGTTTGCGTGTAACACCCAGTGCTCCATGCAATACGTGCCCTCCTTACTACCCATCACTGGGCTAGCCCATCCCCCTACTCTCCTCCCCTCTAAAACCCTCAGTTTGTTTCCTGGAGTCCATAGTCTCTTGTGGTTCATTTCCCCCTCTGTTTACCCCCCCCCTTCATTTTCCCCTTTCTTCTCCTACTGACCTCCCTGCTATTCCTTATGTTCCAAAAATATGATAATTGTCTTTCTCTGCTTGACTTATTTCACTTAGCATAATCTCCTCCAGTCCCATCCATGTCAATGCAAATGCTGGGTAGTCATTCTTTCTGTTGGCTGAGTAATATTCCACTGTATATATATATGGACCACATCTTCTTTATCCATTCGTCTGTTGAAAGGCATCTCGGCTCCTTCCACAGTTTGGCTATTGTGGACCATGCTGCTATGAACATTGGGGTGCATATGGCCCTTCTCTTCACTACATCTGTATCTTTGGGGTAAATACCCAGTAGTGCAATTGCTGGGTCATAGGGTAGCTCTATTTTTTTTTTTTTTTTTGAACAGTTAGAGACAGCCAGCGAGAGAGAGAACACAAGCAGGGGGAGTGGGAGAGGAAGAAGCAGGCTCCTAGCGGAGGAGCCTGATGTGGGGCTCGATCCCATAACGCCGGGATCACACCCTGAGCCGAAGGCAGACGCTTAAGGACTACGCCACCCAGGTGCCCCAGGGTAGCTCTATTTTTAACTTTTTGAGGGACCTCCACACTGGTTTCCAAAGTGGCTGTACCAACTTGAATGCCCACCAACAGTGTAAGAGGGATCCCCTTTCTCCACATCCTCTCCCACATTTGTTGTTTCTTGCCTTGTCAATTTTTGCCATTTTAACTGGCGTAAGGTGGTATCTCACTGTGATTTTGATTTGAATTTCCCTGAATGGCTAATGATGTTGAACATTTTTTCATGTGTCTGTTAGCCATTCATATGTCTTCACTAAAAAAGTATCTGTTCATATCTTCTGCCCATTTTTTGATTTGAGTATTTGTTTCTTGGGTGTCGAGTTTGAGAAGTTCTTTATAGATCTTGGATACTAGCCTTTTATCTGTAGTGTCATTTGCAAATATCTTCTCCCATTCCATGGGTTGCCTCTTTGTTTTGTTGACTGTTTCCTTTGCTGTGCAGAAGCTTTTTATCTTGATGAAGTCCCAAAAGTTCATTTTTGCTTTTGTTTCCCTTGCCTTTGGAGACGTGTCATGAAAGAAGTTGCTGTGGCTGATGTCGAAGAGGTTACTGCCTATATTCTCCTCTAGGATTTTGATGGATTCCTGTCTCACATCGAGGTCTTTCATCCATTTGGAGTTTATCTTTGTGTATGGTGTGAGAGAGTGGTCAAGTGTCATTCTTCTTTATATAGCTGTCCAATTTCCCCAGCACCATTTATTGAAGAGACTGTTTTTTTCCACTGGATGTTTTTTCCTGCTTTGTCAAAGATTAGTTGACCGTAGAGTCGAGGGTCCATTTCTGGAGTCTGTATTCTGTTCCATTGATCTGTGTGTCTGTTTTTGTGCCAGTACCATTCAAATGCACCTTTAAATCTAGATCTAAGAATCCTGAATTGCCAGGTGGCTACTTTGCTCAGAAGTCTTCTAGCTTTTAACAAGGTCTGTGGGTCTGTTAAAAACGTCTCCCCTTCTTTTGACTTCTCCGGCACTTTTGTGATGACTCTTGGACTTGATCTGAGCAGCAACCTTTGGAACGGGGAAAATGAGCACTTCCATTTTGTGGATAACATGGCAGCCGACGCCGAGGCCTGTTGTGAGCGCTTCACAAGGATTAACCCTCTCACCTCACAAGAGCCCCCCGTCTCCGCCCCAGGTGGGGGCTGCCCATGGTCCCGCCTTGCAAGTGAGAAAACGGGCCCAAGGTCTACAGCAGATAAACGGCAAAGCAGGGAACGAGTCCAGGAAATCTGGCTTCAGACCCCAAGCTCTTGGTCACTTTGTTCTCCAGCCTTGGGTTAAAGCCAGGGGCACCCCCAAGGTGCATGAGGTAGCTGGGTTCCGGGTCCAGGTTTCTTTTCTCTGGATCCACACTCCCCCATCCCCCACACCGTTCTTCCTGCCCGATTTCTCCAGGAGCCCAGTCAGTCCACCGCCCAGCCACCACCACCAAGGATTAAATGAGCTCGGCCCTTGACGCCCTGGCCCCAAGCCTGTAGCGGGACAGGTGCTCAGAGAGCAAACAGCAAATGTGTTTGTGGCTTTTTCAGAGTCTGCCGCCACCTGATTTCAGCCCCAGCACGCATGCACACATACGTGCACATACATGTGCTCGTGCAGTGTGCTTGAGGAACGCCTTTTCGGGAAACATTCGTGGTGTCCTCTCGTCCCACCGACAGAGCCCAGGCCCTGCCTTGCAGCAGTGGCTGAGGGATGTTAGCCGGGGTACGCGCCCAGTCCCCAGGACCCCCAGGTGGCCTTGCAATACCCCACCAGAGGTACAGGGAGCCCTGGTGCCCCTCGGCTGACGCCGCACCAAGGAGGAGGAGAGCTGGAGAAGTCACCAACTTTGTGAGCTCCAAGCGGAGCTCCTGGATTGTTCTTCTCCACTCTGTCATATTCCACTGCGTGCTAGTGAGCGTTTTTGTACACGTCTCGTGCCGTACAGATTGTCACTTTCCTTCTTCACTTACCGGTGTGTCTCAGTCTTCTACTTAGTCTCATCGCGTCTGGCTGTGCTGCCGTTCATGGAGCCATCTCCAGCTGTCTGGGATATACCCGGGGTGTGGCTGCTGGTGCGTAGAGTACGTGTGTCGGCTTTGGTAGGTAACGCCCGTGTTCCAGAGCAGCTCCGAGCAGCGATGCACATGCGTTCCTGCACCCCCACCCTCTTCCTGGCACTGAGCACTCAGGACTTTCCGTTCGTCCTGGCCGTTCTGGTCGGGATTCCTGCCCCTTCTTTCCATCCCTGCCTCCCCTCCCCACCCCAGCCCGGCCTGGCGTCTCTGCATCTCTCAGCCACATCGCTTAGGATGCCCCGGCAGGTCAAGGAGGAAGCTGAGTGGTGGTCTCGGTCCCAGGCCTGCCTGTAGGAAAGGAGTCTGTTTCATGGGCTCGTGTGATTTCCTCCCGCACTTTGTATGCACAGCTTTGTTGGAGAGGAAGGAAGGTTGAAAACACGGAGATGCACACACGAAGAAGGTGCTTCGGAAGCCAGAAGTTACGTGCCGTGTTGGAGCCTAGACGGTCAGCTCATCTTTCTGTCACTCTCCGGAGCCTCCTGGTCACTCGGCCGCCAGGGTCTTCATCATAATTCCTTTCCCTCTGGCCTGTCTCATTTGCATAGTGCACACCTGCTCCGGCAACCTTTCTTCTCTGGCTCCCCCTCCCTGGTCTCCTTGGCCTGCCCCTCCTTTTGCTGTGTGCAGGCCCCACAAGATGTTGAGGCTCTTACTGCCCCTTTTGGTGAAAATCCAACCTCCTTCCTGGCCTTCGAGGCCCCAGGTGGTCTAGGCTTGTTCGCAGCTCAGGCTCCTGCTGCCCCTTGCCCACTGTGCTTTGGCCACAAGCTTTGGCCCCCCAGTGTTGCCCTTCAGCTCTCCAGACCCGCAGTGTCTTCCCCCAGGGCCTTTGTACCTGCTGGTGCTTGCCTGTAGTACTTGTCCTTGTCACCCAGCTGCCCTTTGGTCTTTCAGGTCTCAGCATAAATGGCTCTTACAAGAGGACTTTCTGCTCCCACAGTCTACCGTGGGTCCCCTTGTGATGCTGTCAGGGCCCATTGCATCTGCCGTGTCACTTATCATGGTCTGTAACGACACCATCTCTGTCTGATGTCTGTCAGTCACTGAGAGCAAAGTGGTGTTTCATTTATTGACCATCATGACCCTAGTGACAAGTCTGTCTCTGGGCCTCAGTTTTCTGTGTCTGTAAGATGGGACTGATGTTAAAAACCAACAGTAATAATACCCATTCCCAGTGGCTGGAAACGACACTGAAATAGGGTCAAGGATATAAAGCAGCTTGTTCTTTGTGGACTTATTGGGAGTGAGTTGCATGTTAGGAATGTGCGTGTCTGGGTCCCTCGTCCATCAGGCTGGAGCGTCTCCCACGTGGGAAGCCCTAGCATACAGATGGTTGGGGCGGGATGGCCACCCTCCGGGACATCCACGTTTGTGCCTGTCACATAAAACCTCAGACTCTTCAAGGGCAGGACTCACGTCTTATCTGGGTTTATGGCCCCAGCAGCATCACACACCGTTCTAGACACACAAATGCTTGTTCTTGGTGGTGACCTCCAGCTTGGGAATATCCAGGACAGGAGAGGGGAAAGATTCGGATGGGATGGAGCAACTTGGAGGAGGGAGTTCCGTCGGGAGAATAGCTGGGGAGTCACTCACATGGCTACTCTTCTCAGACGCCTGGTACATCTGGCCACAGGCCCCCGAACACAGGAGGACCAAGCTGGTCTGTGGTTGAGCCTGACCACCACTGCTCCTGGGAAGCAAAGATTAGCTGTCTGCCCCAGTGCCTGGAGGAGGCCAAATAATGGTCCCCCAAAAGAGCAGGCCCTAATCCCTGAAACCTGTGGATGTTATTTTATATGGTAAAATCTTTACAGTCGTGATTTCATTTAAGATCTTGAGATGGGGGCGCCTGGGTGGCTCTGTCGGTTAAGATCTTGAGATGCGGAGGTATCCTGAATTATTCGGGTCCTAAGTGCGATCAAAGTGTCCTTATAAGAAGGGGGCACAGAGACATCTGACAGACAGAAGAGAAGGAGGTCATGGGACCATGAAGGCAGGGACTGGAGTGATGAGGACGCAAGCCAAGGAACGCTAGGAGGTCATGGGACCATGAAGGCAGGGACTGGAGTGATGAGGATGCAAGCCAAGGAACGCTAGCAGCCACCAGAAGCTGGAAGAGGGAAGGGACTCATTCTCCCCTGAAACCTCTGGCAGGAGCACAGCTCTGACCACATCTTGACTTTGGACTAATTTTAAACTTCTGGCTTCCAGAACTATGAGAAAACATATTTCTGATGTTTTAAGCTATCAGATTTGGTCATTTCTTACAGCAGCCACATGAAACTAGCACAGTTCATTAACTCACCAGATCACTTAGCAAGCACCTACTGTGTGCCAGGCCCACTTAGCAAGCACCTACTGTGTGCCAGGCACTGTGCTAGCCAAGGCAGTACACAGTGAATAGGACAGTCAAGGCCCTGCCTCCTGGGCCCGACACTATACTTGGGCGCCAGGGCAGGAGGAACAGACGATGAACAAGTAAGTAACAGACACCACTCCTTGGCTGTGTGCCAAGCATCATCTTCCATATGCTTCCTGCGTATTCACTAAATTAATCCTCACAACAGCAGTATGGAGTAGGTACCGTTATTCCCATTTTGTAGATGTGGAAACTGAGACACAGAGAGGCTGGTCCAAAGCCGCGCAGACCATAAATGGGAGAGCCGGCGTGTGCGCTCAAAGCCTCTGCTCTGAGTCATCTTTTGTTAGATGATAAGACCTGTGATATGAGATGGTAATTGTAAAAAGTGCGGTGAAGGTAGTAGACACAGTGGGGGGTTCGTTTAGGGGGGCAGGGAAGGAAGGGCCTCTGTGCAGAGGGGACAGTTGCGCTGTGGCCTAAACTTTGAGGGGAGCCAGCCCCAGGGGACCCTGGAAGGAAGGGAAGTGCCGGCCCGGTGCCCTGAGGTGGGGATGAGCTCGCAGGGACCCAGGGACAGGAAGCAGGTGCCGGCTCCAGGAACGGGGCGCGGAAAAGGCCCGGGGCCAGCTGTGTCTCCGTAGGGGAGGTGGGGGGCTCACCTGCTGGTCTCGCCCACCCCGCCCCAGGCATGTCGGAGCGCGAGCGGCAAGTGATGAAGAAGTTGAAGGAGGTGGTGGACAGACAGCGCGACGAGATTCGCGCCAAGGACAGGGAGCTCGGTCTGAAGAACGAGGATGTGGAGGCTGTAAGTGACGAGCCCCCACCCCATGTCCACCCTCCTGGCCGGCAGATACGACGGGAGACTGCATCCTCCCCACAAGTGGCTCCCCTTCTCTCCCTTGCGCTCATGCTGTGGGCTCTGTGGGGTGGGGGGGTCCTGCCCAAGGGCTGGCAGCTCGGACGCTGAAGCCACAGCTGTGGGGAGGACCCCCAGCCGAGTCTGCGTTGTAACAGCAGGAGGGAACATGGCACTGCCCAGTGACCTGCTGCTCCCACGCCCTGGGGAGGTGCCGAGGCCCAGCCAGGCTTTGTTCTGACCGTGAGGCTTCCTCCAGCCCACCCTCTTCATGCCCCTCTGCAAGCAGGCCAGCATGGTCCAGGCTGCTCCAGGAGCCCATACGGTGTCTCCACCTGAATTAGAAAAAGACACCCCTTTCTGAAGGCATGTTACTTCCATCTGTTGGGAAATCATCATGATATACTGACAAAACGCTTATCATCCATCTGTCATGAAATTATCATAGTAAATATACAAATTGCCCATCTCTGGGATCAACAGTTGTAAGAATACGAACAAACTTCATATTCAAACGAGTCAGGATGTCTCCAGTATGATGGCACGCCTGTAGAGAATTTGCCCTTGTGCAGTGCACAACATGAGCTACTGTATGTGGCAGCACCATAAATGGCCCTCCTCTTTCTCCAGCTGCAGCAGCAGCAGACCCGGCTGATGAAGATCAACCACGACCTCCGGCACCGTGTCACAGTGGTGGAGGCCCAGGGGAAGGCCCTGATCGAACAGAAGGTAGAACTAGAGGCAGATCTGCAAACCAAGGAACAGGAGATGGGCAGCCTGCGGGCAGAGCTCGGGAAGCTGCGAGAGAGGCTGCAGGGCGAACTCAGCCAGAATGGAGAGGAGGAGCCCGAGGTAAGTGGAAAGCCAGCCACTAAAGCAAATGGGAAGGTAGGTCTATGAGCTGGCTCGAGGTGGGCAAAGCTGCCTTGTTTTCCCCATTATACTTGAGGGAAGTGGGAGGAATATGGGAGGAGCTGTGGTGTGTAGCTAACTGTGTGGATGCTAGAGCTGGTCTGCCTCCGTTCAGATCTAACCTGTTACTACCTCCATGACTTGGATAAATTATTTAGGCTTTCTGTGGCTCAGCTTCCTCAAGTCTAAAACGGGAATAATAACAGTACTTAGCTCTAGATTATTATGAGAATTAAATGAGTTAGTTCATTTAAAGTGTTAGCTATTGTTATTATTACCACAATCGTTTGGAGGAGTCAAAAAAGGTTTTCTAAGGAGGTGACTAAAAGAATGAGAGTAAACAAGTGAACAGAGAGTGAGTTCCAGGCAGGGGAGTCGCACATGCAAAGGCCCTGTGGCAGGAGGAACTGCAATGCAATCAAGGAAGAATAAGAAGGCAAGGGTGGCTGGTATGCAGTGTGAGGGGGAGGAAGGTCTGAGTGAGGTCAGAGAGATAGGTAGGGACCAGTCCTGCGGGCCACATAGGCCACAGAGTGGAGTTTGGTCTTCTACCTGAGAGTACTGTGGTGAGTACTATGGAGTTTCAAAGAGCTTACAACCCAGTGCGGGGGACAGACTTGGACGCCTCCAAGTGGCGTCACACTTCAGGTGGGAGGGGATCGTCTTAGTGGTAAGAGATTGTCTTCGTCTGGGTTCCCTCAAAGCAGAGCTTAAGAAAAGGAAAATGGGCAGGAGGTTTATGTGGGAGGTGATCCCAAAGATCAGAGGCGTGAGACAGGGAAGAAGGAAAAGTGAATTTGAGTGTGTGTTACTGAGGCTGCAGTGGGAGCTCAGTCCTGCTGGGACCTCTGAGAAGCACACAGACCATGTCCCAGAACCGTCTTTCTGGAGGAGAAAGGCTTGGAACATTCCATGCATCTGCTCCCAGTTAGCTAAGGGTGGCCCCCGGGGGTGTTATCTCCCTGACATTCCTGGGCAGAACTTACAGAGCCGATCTCAGGACAGGAGTGGGAAGACATACAGTGTGTGCTTGAGGCGGGGCCCTGTCCGCATGGGTGGGACTGCACCACAGCTGCAGCGAAAATCCAGATGGGCCCAGGGCTGCAACACGGGGTGCCAGACGTGTCTCCCCCATAGATGTGCCCCCCCGGGGGGGTGCCAGCAACACAGAGATAGGACAGTTAATCCTGATGGGGGTGGCGTGCACATTCATGGAAGAGCTGTCCCTCCGGCTGGATGTCAGTGTTTACAATGCTAAGATTTTGATAGGTAAGTGAAGACGATGGATATGCTGCTTCAGAAAAGCGTAGTGGACTCTTAGGGAAAAGCTCGGAGCTTACTCTTTCTTCCAGCAAATATTTATTGACCATTTTGGTTTGCAGGCACTGTGCTAGTTTCCTGGATTACAGGTCGGGGAGGTAAGATGGATGAGCTCACCATCAGGTTGGCCCAACTGCCAGCACAGTCATTAGGTATATTTCAGGCTAGATACTTCTAGGTTCTCTGAAGGACAAGAACCTGGGATACAGTTAGGGAGGTAAGGGAAAGACGTCTTCAAAGGGAGAGGTTAGGGCTTGTTTTTGGCCCAAAGTGACAGAAGCCTAAATTAAAATGGTTTAAGGATTTAAAAGAGGAGGAATTTTTGGTTGTATAGCTAAAAGCTTTGAGTTAAGGATGGCTTCAGGTATAGGTGGTTCCAGGTGCCCAAATGATGCTACCAGATGTCTCAGCTTTGCTTTCCTCTGTGGTGTTTTCTCAGGCAGGCTCTTGCCATATAGTGGCCCCTGGTACTCTATCAGCTTGGCAAACCCTGTGAAAAGAAGTTGCCTTTTCCCCAAATTCCCAGCAAGTCTCAGGCAACCCTCTCCTCGGCCTATCACCAAACCACTCATTGTGGCCTAAGGTCTAGAATTTGCATGGTGTCAATTCCTGAGTCACATGGCTACCTCTCGTGGTGACCGTCCATGCCACATGTGCTGGAAGTGGGGCTAGGGGAGTTTCTCCAGAGTAGAACTGCCAGGACTCAGCCCTGGGAAATACGGAAACAGATACAGGGCAGGCAGAGACAGCAGCTGTCGTCTACGGTGTCCGGAATGCCAAACACAGAGTTCTGACCAGTGGGAAATGTGGATCCCTCCACAGGGTTCAGCAGGGGAGTAATGGGATGAGCTCCGAGTTTATGGAGGACGGTTTGAACAAGGAGGGAGCTGATGGCAGAACATGGCTGTCGGGGGCCCTTTGCAGTAATCCAGGCAAGAAGGGTGAGGGCTGGACCAAATCCATGGCAGTGGGATGAAGAGGATGAGGCAGATGCCAAAAACAGCCACTAGCTGAAGCTTGGCGCAGTTACCCCCCTCCTCCCCTGGTGTACCCTTCCAGCCTCCTGTGCCCCACGAGAGCTCAGGCCTGTCTCCTCCTGGGCAGGCGGGGCTTGGTCCAAACCCAGGTCCTGAGGATGCCACCCCAGCCCTGCTCCAGATCTATTTAGCAACGAGGACAGGGACATGTCACACCTCCTTGGCCCTCATGCCTGTCTGTTTCAGTTTCTCTTGCTGGCACTGGGGGGGTGGGACATAAATGGAGGAGTAAAGTCAGGTAGCAGTTATAACTAACCCACTGAGCTGCTTTGCAGAGTCTGTTCCCAAACTCAGGGCGCCTTTGCTGGGTTTGACTGCCTCCATTGGAGCTGGGTGGAGTTCAAGATGCTTGTCACTCAAACAGGGAAGCTGCAGGGTGTGGTGGCTTTCTACCTGCTGCTGTGTGATCTGGGGCTCATGCATCACTTCGGTGCTCAGTTTCCTACCTGATAAGTGAGGGGGATGAGCTTGACTTGGTTCAGTAGATCAAATAGTGTGGCTGGGACAGAGGGCCATGGGATCGGAGGAGGGCACAGTGGGAAGCGAGAGCAGTGCAGGTCTTCAAGTCATTGAGACGAGTCTTATGGAATGGGTAGGATGTCTGGGGTGGAATGTGGGGTAGGCCACTCCAGATAGACTGGAGAATGAGCAGGTGCGGCTTGGGTGGTGGGCTAGTCCTGGCACAAGATTGGTAAGAGGAGATGGGAGCTATGGAGGGATCCAGAACTGGGGAGGAGTCCGTTCTCATCAATGCCTTGATTACTCCAGTTCTGCGCCTTGATTCATGCAATCCTTTCTGAGCTATGTCACTGTCATTTCACTGTGATCACCAATAGACAAAGCTCCTGATGTATTTTAATAACATAGTTATTGAGACATAATTCAACTATTTAAAGTATACAGTGTGACGGTTTTAGTATATTCACTCCATCGTACAACCAACACCACTATCTAGAACATTTCCATCACCCCAAAAAGAAACACCGTACCCACAAGTAGCCACTACCCATCTCTGCCTCCCGCAGCCCCCGCCACCACGAATCTATTTTCTGTCTCTACGGATTTGCCTGTTACAGACATTTCAGGGAAACGGGGTTGTGGGACATGTGGTCCTGACCGGCTTCTTCACTCAGCGTGTTTTCTCACTCATCCAGCTCCTCATGTTTTCACTGGAGGCTTCCTGCCTTTCACAGGTAGACACAGAGACCCCTAAGAAAATGATTTGATGGGCTCCCAGTCTAAAGGGCTTCATATAAAATCAGTAAGAAAACTGACGTTAATAGTTACTTACTTGACGTCTCTGCCTTACAAATTCTGATATCTTAATAAGTGTGTGTTTGTTGTTTAAGTGTGCAGGGAAAGCAGACGGGGCCTGATGGCTGGCGTGTGAAGCCAGGTTCTCTGGCTGAATGTGTGCTTAGGAGTTACTGGGGGTGACCAGGGCACAGTCACTCCCCTTTGCTGGGCCAGAGGCTATTCAGAAGTGTGTTCAAGGGGCTGCGGGAGCTCTGTGGCCTTGATGTGCCCAGGCTGGAGAGAGTGGGCCCAGGCGGCGAGGCCTCAGGTGGATGATGTTGCCTCCCATAGGCCACTCTGGTCCCTCTGCTTCTCAGCGGGCCTCTGGGGCCTCCCTGGAGAGCACCTGGGGCCTCAGGGCATCTCCCTCTGTGCCCAAAGTGCCTCCTGGGACTAGCGGACAGTCCTTGATAACCCCAGCCACCTCTGTGGTCCCTCATGGAGTAAGCCTAGAAAACCCACTGCCGATGGGCCTGATTTCCATGTCGGAAAGAGCCTTTTCAGTCTCTCTCCCTGCATTAGTGCCTGCTGGCTTCCAAGAAAAGCTGGAGCCCCAAGCTTTCCCTCTTCTGCATTTCCAGGCAATGGTCCCAGAAGTCAGGACTTTTTTTGCAAACCTGTCTGGGAATCCCCCAAGCTCTAAGGCATCAGGTTGCTACCCTGATTAAAGAGCCGTACCTCCTCCAGAGAAAAAGAACCCAGGTCTGAGGAAGGCCTTTGGTGTCTTGGGTGCTCACAGCCCATGGGGGTGAGTGGGAACCTGCTGTGTCCGGAGGGGGTGAGCCTGAGATGTGGGTCCATGGCCTGGGCCGCCAGTGCCTATGGGGTCCAGGCATGGAAGGAAAAAGGGATAGGGGCTGAGCAGGCATGGAAAGAACATGTAAAAGGCAATAGCTGCTTCGTAGGACCAGCCCAGTGTTACCATGTGGACCCAATATGACCCAATCTTCCAATATTCTTTCCGAAAGGAAGCCCAGGACCCAAACTTTAGTGTAAGATCTCCCAATATAAAACTGTTGGGAACTAATTCCAAAGAGTTCTAGAATACAGTGAAAGCCAAACAAAATGGGGGGGAGGGGCTGGGGTGGGCCCAGACTTCCTGATGAACTCCTACACATTCATCAAGACCCCATGCACAGAGACCACATATACAGTAACATCTTCCACGGTCCTTCCCAGTTAGAGTCTGATGTCGTTGTTCCTCTCTTACCATATGACCCTGTAAGTTTCCCTCTGTGTGTCTGTTCCCTCCACTCCCACCTGATTCATCTCATCAGCTCAGTGCCAGCACACAGTCGATGCTCAATGAATGTTGAATGTTTATTGAAACATCCAATATTTATTGAGACAGCCATTTACTTATTGAATATTTACTATAGACATTCAGGGATGCTCTGTGGTTAAACTGGGTGGGGGAAGAGAAGGGAACCAGCGTTAGTGAGTGCTTGCTGTATACCAGCCACTTGATATGCACAGTCTTGGGTAGAGGACTCTGTCCGCTATGTGGCTCTGTAGGAGGTGGACGCTGAAGATGAACCCTGATGACACAGCCCCCCTGAAGGTTTGGCATCAGCAGGTGCCTAGAGTAGCTTCTCGGGACGTTAAAACGTCCAGCAGCATTTCCTCCTCTACTTCCTGGGTGGGAAGAGGCCCCACTCCACTGCGCATCTGTCAGGTGTACGTTTTCTGCTGAAGCCACGCGCCTCACCTGCTGCCTGCTACTCCATGCCGGTTCCTGGTCGGACCCCTCCTCCCCCCCCCCCCCCCCCCCCGCCCCGCCTGTGCCTGCTGGGTGACTCTTCTGTCACCTGATCTGCCCTGGTGGGAGGTGTCTCCTTTCAAGTGTCCTTTCCCAGAACAGCCCGTCCTGACTCTCCCAGGACACAAGCATCTTGGCTCTGCCTTCCTGGGTCCTTCAACATCCTGGCCTCGAGTCATCATCTGGGTCAGTGTGCCTTTCTCCCTGTGCGGCTGTGGGGGTCTGGGGCGGGGGGGAGTCTCTATTTCAATCCCATATTCCCCTGGTCCAGAGCTTCCCCATTGTTGTCCTGACCTTGTGTCCACTTCTTCCAGTGGATGATGGGATACTGGCGGTTCAAGGGTGTCAGGAATGCCAGGAGAGTATGGGCCACCTGCAGATCTGGCCAGCTGACTTGCGGGCAGCTTGTGAAAACTTCCTTGCTTTCAAAAAACGGGAAAAAAACCACAAGTGTTGGCGAGGATGTGGAGAAGGTGGAACCCTCCTACGCAGCTGGCAGAATGAAAAGTGGGGCAGCCGCTGCGGAAAAGAGTTTGGCGGTTCCTCAAAGAGTCACACATAGAGTCACCATGTGACCCAGCAGCTCCACCCATAGGGACCCACCCGGAAGAACTGGGAACAGGTGTTCAGACAAATCCTCGTACACAGGAGTTCGTGGCGGCACTATTCACACTAGCCAAAAGGTGGAAACTGCCCAAATGCCCATCAGTGGATAAAGGATAAACAAAACATGGCATATCCATACATGGGAGTAGTATTCAGCCATAAAAAGGAACAGAGCCCTGACTCGCTACAGCACAGATGAACCTTGAAAACGTTAACTGAAAGAAGCCAGGCCCAAAAGGAAGCATACTGTAGGATTCCATTTATTCAGACTGTCCAGAAAAGGCAAATCCATAGAGACAGAATGCAGATGGTGGTCACCGGGGCTGGGGAATGACTGTTAATGTGTATGGAGTTTCCTCTGGGGGAATGAAAATGTTCTGGAATGAGACAGAGGTGGTGACTGCACAACGCCGTGAATGTACTAAACGCCACTGAATTGTATATTTAAAAATGGTCAATTTTCTGTTAAGTGTACTTTACTACAGTCTTGTTTTTAAAAAACAAAAACCCTCCTTGCTGTGAGAAAGAGAGGGAGGACGGAGTTTGGGTCTGGCCTGGACAGGGGACTTCACATGGCAGGATCCACGTGAGTGACCTGCGTGGAAGAGAAATGCCCTGACCACCTGCCTGCCCTCCCCCCCCCCCGGCTTCCACTGACCTCCAGGGCACAGATGCCCTGAGCCACAGGGAAGGAGAGGCCTTGACCGGAAGGCCAGTAACATGTGGGAAAACATATGTGACTTAATGTCAGATGAGAAAGGAAGAGAAAATTGTGAGTAAGCTCTGATTCTAACAACTTTGGCCAAATTAGCACTGGTCTTCGTAAGAGTACAAGCAGAGAATGTGGGGAAAGGAAAGCAGATTGACGAGGGTGGCAGCATTGGAGCCGTGCTGTTTCTTCTCCTTGGACTCCTTTTAATGTTATTTGTAATAAGACCCCGAGTCAGGTGGGGAGGCACCAGGGACAGCAGGTCTAGCTATCAAGAAGGTGAACAATGAACAGGTGGCCGCTGGCTTTCATCTCCAGAGGGACGCTGACTGCACAGAACGTGAGCACAGGCCGCCCGCGAGTTCTTAAAATAGCGCCCCCGGCAAGCAGCAAAGGCCCCAGGAGGGTGGGAAATTTGGGCTCCGGGAGGATGTGGAGTGGGTGCTGCTGGTGGCCGCCAGGAATTCATTAGCAGCATCTCTGCCTCCTCCAGACGGAGCCGGGCGGGGAGGAGTGCGTCTCGGAGGCGGAGAAGGTGGCCATGGATCTCAAGGACCCCAACCGCCCCCGGTTCACGCTGCAGGAGCTGCGGGACGTACTACACGAGAGGAACGAACTCAAGTCCAAAGTGTTTCTGTTGCAGGAGGAGCTGGCGTACTACAAGAGGTGAGCGTCCCCAGGAGCTCCCAGGCTGGCTGCTTTCTGGGGTTGTAGGAGGTCTTGGGAAAACAAGGATTGCACCTGTCTCCATTCTGGGGACCCTGTCTGGCCTGAAGGACTTACACACACGCTCACAATCCCTTTCTGAAACTCTTAGGCCCAGGTGCATTTTATAATTCAGAACTTTCCAGCCGTGAGAAAGGAACAGTCCACAGACTGTATGTACATAACATACACCACCAGGATCTGGGGAAGCTCCCCAAATCAATCACGTTAATATTTTCACAGCAAAAGATGTGACTGTTCACACTAACTGGGATAAATAACCATGATAATCAGGCTCATGAGAGCTCATTTCAAGTTCTGCCACCAAATGAATGACCAAAACATGAATTTTCATTTTTAGAGCTTTTTGGGTTTTTGAATTGCAGATTAGAGATGGTAGAGCCATACAGCCTAAGTATTTGTTCATTCATCCCACAGCCAGTGAACTTGCATTTATTAAGCTGCACTGTCAGATATGGTAGCCACTAGCCGTGTGCCTGTTTACATTTCAACGAGTTAAAATAAAATTTAAAATAAAGCTCCTCAGGTGCACTCACCACATACTTGTTCAGCTTCATAGACACTACCCCTCTTTTGGTTTCTGAAAACATTCTACACTTGTTTCTACCTCAGGACCTTTGCATATGCTGGTCTTGCAGCTGGGAAAACATTCCCCTTGGCCCTTCCCATTGGTGACTCCTGGTCATTCAGAATTCAGGTCATTGGTCACCTCCTCAGAGAGGCTGTCTTTCCCTCGTACCACGCATCCAAAGGAGTGCCCTGTTGAAGTCACTGTCACTTTACTCAGTTTTACTTTTTTCATGGCCCTTCACCATCTTTGATCCTATTCCTTAATGTGCTTGTTTTATTGTCTGTTTCCATAACAGACTACAACAACATGAGACCAGAAAACAAATTTGTCTTGTTCATGGCTAAGTTCCCAAGTCTTAGAATGGAGCTTAGCACAGAGTAGATGCACAACAAATACTTCTCGAATAGAAAGCCAGAAGGAAGGACACTTGCACCAGATGTGGTTCCTGATCTAGTAGGGAAAATAAGAGATACACAGAAAATAGAGCGCCACGTATTTTTATTGAAAACCCACTGTATGCCTGGCACGTAAGAAAGTTTAACTGGTACTGTGTGCACTGGCTGTTCAAAGGGAGAGATCACTTCTCAGGGATGGGGTAGAAATCAGGAAGGCTTCATGGAGGGGGTGGCATTTGAACTGGGCTTTCCCTAAAAGATAGGGTACTGTTCAGGTATGGGAGATGTTGAGGGGTGGGTGCCATATTCCAGATGGAAGAAACCACAAAGGTAGGGAGACAGGATTTGGCAAGGACAGGAGACAGGAAGTAGTTCTATGTGGCTAGATTCTTCAAAGGAACTGAAAATTGCCTTTTTGAGATGTGGGTTCCTTTCCTGAAATTCTTCACATTTGACCAACTGGGCCAAAGAGACCACAGGCACCTATGTCCACTGCTTCCAGGGCTGACCCCTTCTCTTAGCTGGCCATGCCCGTTGCTAAGAGGCCAGCCCCCCAGGCAAAGAGACTATTGGGGTACAGGACACTTTTGCCATCTTCCTGGGTCCCCCTATTCCCAGTATAAGCCCTCCCAGACCATCAGACAATACCCTTCTGGAATATTCCAGCTCTCACAGAATTTTTGACTCTCTTATCTCACTCCTCTCAACTCCTTCTAGTGAAGAAATAGAAGAGGAAAATCGAATACCCCAACCTCCCCCGGTCGTCCACCCGAGAATGTCCCCCCAGCCGGAGTCTGGAATCAAGCGACTGTAAGTGATGTGCTTCTAGAGTGTGCGGCTGCTCGCGCACAGCTGACCTGGTGGTTCACACAGCCTCTCACTTCTGGGCACCTGCTCCAGGGCCAGGCTTGTCACTAACCACCTCCTGCTGAGACAGGCTTAACCCCGGAGCACATAGGGCCTGGCCCTCGACTTTCAGTTCATCTCTGCACCTGAATGCTGAGTTCCTCCTGGGGGTCCCCGGGCCAGAGAGGTTTGGGTAAGGCTGAGAGGGTGGAAAGGGGGTGGGGCCTGTGGCTGAGGCTCAGGGCTTGAGTGTGTCAGGTGGGGCAGTCTCCGGGCAGCAAATAAGGCTGGTGGGGGAGATTCATGCATCCGAAGGGCCTGCCACCCCAGCTTGCAAAGGTCCAGAATGGCCCTTGGTCCACCCCATCTGTGCATTTCTGTGATGACTCCCCCACCCTCCCCCATCTCTCCAGTAAGTATTTATTGCTACAGAATACATGCAGAGTCAGGCCCTGTTTGCTGTGGGGAACACACAAGAAAGAAAGAACTCAGCCTTGCCTTCAACTGGACTTTAAACTACTTGAGTGGTTCTTTATATCAAAAGACCCCTTTGAGATTTGGAGAGTTTGTAGACTCTCTCCCTGGGGGAGGTGAAAAACCACACATACAGTTGTGCATACAGTTTCAGGTTCATTGACCCTTGCAGCCCTTCGGATAAGGGTGAAAACCTGTGGTCTGGTTGGCTACTATCTGCTAAGAGGCTACTATGTGCCAGTACCATTCCTGCAGATAGATGAGCTCATCGAGTCCCTACGATACCCCTGTGAGGTAGAGGACTGTCATTCCCGTTTCATAGTTAAGGAAACTGAGGCAGCTGCCTAAGGACATTCAGCTCTTAAGAGGCAGAGCCAAGGTTCAAACCAGGCAGCCTGGCCCCAAGAGCCCACATTTCAGACTATCTGGCAAGTGTGCACACTGACACTGTTGTCTTGTAGACTTGTTATCTCCCCGAAGAGGGTCTTCCTGGCTCTTGGCCTTCCAGCTGTACCCACGGCTTATTACAGAAGAGGCCTCCTCTCTTTCTTCCAAACTCTGGCAGAAGCTTTGTGAAAGCAGGTGGCGTGGGTTGGAAAGCCACCGGGAGCATGTGGGGAGAGCAATTGGGGTGTTACTTGGGTGCCTCCGCCTTTAAAAACCAGTTCCATTGGGAAGTTCTTGGGTAGCTCTGACCCTGTGAAGTGACTTGGTGCTCAGCGGTGGTGGACGGGAAGGGCAGTGCGGAATGTGTCCTCACAACTGCCGAGCCTCTCCTGTTGGGAGGGGGTGGCTGCCCTCTAGAGTGTGCACGGGAACGCGTGGCTCCTTCCCCAGCCTCTCTTGCCAGCTTCACATTGCTTATTTGCTTGGCCCTCGATCTCTGCGTGGAGTCCCCAGTTCTGGTTAGGGGTCGGTTCCATGCTTGGAACCAGAAAGTCTCCTCTGAATCCCAACACCATTTGGCCACATATTAGTTAATAATCTAACATCGGCAATTGAAACTCAACTCAAAGTAACTTAAGAAAAACCGTGAACTCTGAGGAACCCAAAATTCCCAGGTCAGGTTGGCTTCAGGCTCAGCTGGATCCAGGCCTTGTCATCAGGGCTCTACCTCGTTCCCTCCACCTCTGGCTTGGTTTTCCTTTATGTGGGCTGTATTCTCGGACATACTGTCCTTCAGGGTGGCAGCATGACAGACATCAGCTCAGGCTTCTACTTTCTTTGGTCTGAAACTCCAGTGGGAAGAAAATTTTCCACAGGAGTCATAGAATCAAGTCTCATTGGCTCAGACTGGGTCACATGGCCTCTACGCCAGCCACAGGGCAGTGCATCCGTCGGCCAGGTCTGGGTCTCCTCCTCATGACTGGGGCTGGGATGGCTCTGACTCGGTCTGGTTCAGATGGACTGAAATTAGGGGAAGAATGGGCCGCTAGGCAGACAAGGAGTGGGCGTCCACTGCGTCCTCATCATGGGGGTGAGGGAGCCCTTCGGTCTCAATCTCTGATATACTTAGTACCCAGGGAAACTCTCACCTTTGGGTAGGGTTTCTCATCCAGTGCTAAGAAATGGGATTGACTTTGCTTAAACTCTGAGCCACCTGGCAGCCCCATGCATAGGTAAGGACCAGCACGATCGATTTTGTGTTCCGATAGCTGTCACTTTGGGTGAAAAGCTGGGGGAGCGGAGAAAAAGTTCATGAGCCCTCATAGTCCGCCCATGGGCTGAGGCAGGGCGGGACCAAGAGACCATCCCTGTGCATCCTTGAGCGGTTCATTGGCAGCTCTTTAAAAATCAGGCCTTTTTAGCATCTTCATGTGTGCTGCATGCACGACTCCTCAAGCACAGTAATTCTAAGACGTATGCATTTCTAAGTCCTGCTTTCCAAAGCCGGGCTGTCCTGATTCTGTAGTTAGTTTTCTGCTACGGCCGCCTTTCCTCACAGAAAGGCAATTAAGAGTCGGCTTTTGCAAATCCCAAACTGGGTAAAATCCAGAGGAAAGTTATCAGAATTAGCCAACAATCTTCTTCTTCCCACTGGTTCTTCTACCTACACCTGAAGAGGCTGTGGTGTTGAATCCTGTTTTCCAGATTGTTCCACAAATGATCCTGGGCCCTTCTCCCCTTTAGTGTGGCCTCTGTCTGCTCAGCAAGACCTGGGGCTCGGAGCCTGGCAGGAGAAGCAGCTGGAATTGGGGAGCCAGCAAGAGAGAGACAGAGAGGAAGAGAGATCAGAATGCCCCGTCCAGAGGGTGCAGGTGGCCAGTCCCGTGGCCACTCTGGCCTTCTAGGGGATGACTGGAAGATCAGGCTGGCACAAAAGGCTTTTGACCAGCCCAGGCAGGACACTGAGTGCCTTTGTCCACCTCGGCTGCTGACTGGGAGCTGCATCAGTGCGGCCCAGGAGCCCAGAGCCAGGGGCAGGGACGAATCTTCCCCGGCACCTGGGGCAGGGAATGGCGGTTCTCAAGACCATTCCATGCCCACCTCCCTTTCCATTCCTCACAGATCTGGCACCTCTTGGGGTCCACTTGTCCCTTCACCCTTGCTTTTGTGGAATATTAGTCACACGGCCTCTCTAGTATAGGTCACGACTGCTTTCCGGCTCAGCTTCATGTCCTTGACCAGGTTCCTCCATCTGCCAAGTGAGCAGTAGCTACCATGGAGGTTTGAAGGGCCTTTATCGGCTCACGCCACCTGAACTAAGGTATCTTCCACCCTGTCAGAGACTCAGAGCTAGGACGATTAGCCCCATTTCTCAGATGTGTCACGGGCCAGGAGCAGCCCATTGACTTCCTTTGGATCAGACCATTGAGAAAGGTCAAAGTTGGGATTTCAACCCATGCCTTCTGCCTCCCGCCCCCCCCCCCCATTTCCTCAACTCATGCCAAGTCACCAGCTGCGGGCGGACTGCCCAGTTCCCTTATCTCTCGAGTGCACCACGAGCCAGGGACGTCAGCGTCTACATTTCTGGGCTGAACTGGTGAAAGGAACCAGAGACTCCTGCTGCCGGTCAAAACTGTACCCAGAAGATGGTCCAAGAATAGCTTGTGACCAAGCAGCTGCTGGCCGGAGAGTCCAGGTTGGCACCGCCTGGGAAGGTCACGAGGGAGCACAGAGTGACTCCAGCGTTGTCCCCAGTGGCCACCAGGCACCAGCGCCCCCTTTGTGTGGTCTGCATCTCTCGGTCACAGCCCCACAGACTTACACACAGCGGCCTTCTGTGGAGCTTGGCGGAGGGGCTGAGCCAAGAAGCAGGCAGCGGGGACACGGGGACGGCCACAGAAGCTATGGAGCAGAAACAGCTGGTCACACACGCCAGCAAGGTTGGCCTTCAGAGTAGGCGGCCCCCAAAGCATCAAACAGTCGTGGCAACAGTGCATTCTGTCCCTGTCCTCCTACCCACCGCCCTCCTCGCGTTAGCCCAGAAATAGCTTCTTCACAGCCGCCCGTTGCACTGCCTGAAATGCCACTGTCGCAACTTCATTTGGATCGAGTCTTCTAGAAATCATCAGTGGGGAGGGAGTAAGTAAAACCAGCTACACCATATCCAGGACATAAACGTTTGACCAAAACAGGCCAGCCTTTTTTCGAGGAAGGGGCTGTCCCTCTGGAGGAAGCGGTTCCTGCCGGGAGGTACCTGGAATAGGGAAGGAAGGGGGCCGTGCGTCCAGTGACACATACAGTTACTTGGCCAGAACCCTCCAGGTGCGCCAAGGCCCCTGGGCACCCATCTGACCCCTGATGGGACCCCAATGAAGACAGGCAAACGTGTCACCCTGGGTCTGGGGCCATCTTGCATGATGATCGTGTCTTTGGGGGTTCCTGCTAGGCTGAGAGGTGTCCTGGCAGAGCTCGGTGTAGAACTGTGTGGCTTAGAGCCCCTGACAGCCTGGCCTTGGGGGAGTGGGCATTTGATAAAAGGTATCCCCTTTTCTTGTCACCATGAGAAGATACCCATGTGGGCTCTGCCAGGATGCCAACTCCCAGCTGCTCTGTGAAGTATATCAGAAGTAAATCCAAACACAGATAATCCCCAACCTCATCTGAGGTAGTCATTCCTATCTTTTCCCAGCCAGAATCTAAAAAAAAAAAAAAATCAAAGTTGTTCAAAATCAGCTCTGGTGGCTTGAGTGGAGTCTCTTCATTTTCCTTGCCAAGACAAGGGACCGAGGCATAGTCACTGTCAGCTCTGACTTATGCAGGGGGTGGCTAATGCAGGTTCTCTGCCTCAGATCTCCTGCCCGGCGCCCCCAGGCCACCTCATCTTCTCTCCTGGATGCCCCCTGGCTGCCTTCTTGGGGGCGCGGAGCCTACAGTGCATGGCAGTCAGGGGAGTTGTGCTGGAAAACACCCGATGGTGTCGCCACTAACCCACAGCAGCTCTGATTCCCTCCTTCCCAGCCCCAGGCCTGCTTTTCAGCCCCAAGGGCCGCCCTATCTTCCCTCCGTGCTGCATGAGTTTGCTGGGACTGCCGCAGTCAAGTCCCACGAGCTGGGAGCCTTCTGCAGCCGAAACGTTTGTCTCGCGCCTCCGGAGGCGAGGAGCCCAGGATCCAGGTGTTGGCAGGGGTGCGGTTCCTCATGAGGGCTGAGAGAACATTTTGTGCCTCTCCTAGCTTCAGTGGCTTGCCGGAGATCTCTGGCCTTTGCCGGCCTGGATCCTGGCCTTCGCCTTCACCACGTAGCAGTCCTCCTGTGGGCGTGCCTGTGTCCAGATTGCCCCCTTTTAAAAAGATCTGCTCTTCTTCAGTATAACTTTATCTTAACGTGTTACCTCTACAAGGATCCTATCTCCAAATAGTTACTTTCTGAGCTACTGGGGGTTAGGACTTCGCCATGAGTTTTGGGGCGGGGGGATACACAGTTCCACCCATGACGTCTACCATAAGCAAACCCTTCAGCTGGTCTCTGTGTGCCGTGTGTTTATTTTCATGCCTCCCTGTTTTTATCTTCTCTGTGTCTATCTGTACTTCTCTAACCAGGATCTTTACAGCCATAATGCCCATGGTAGCAGCTGGCCTGATAATAGATGACCCCACGCTGCAGCCCGTCCGAAGACTTGTTTCCCTTGTAGGCACTGGGTTTTGGTGGGTTCGTTTTGAGCTGTGCCTTTGGAATGTGTGCTGCGGCTCTGCTGAGGCTGGCCCGCCTTCCTCGGCCACTTTAGCTGCATGGCCATCACCTGCGTGTTTCCATTTGAAGTGGGTGCCGAGTGTGATTTCAAACATGCCCTCGTGAGTCTTGACCTGCACGAGTGAGGCCGTGGAATTCTCGGCTGTGTCACCGATAATTCTTTTTGTCTTTTTCTGTCTCCATTCTAAATACACCTTGTCCATGATCCAGTAAAGAAGGTCCTTTAAGTGACGGGTCAGTAATCAACGCCCACGGTGACCCCCCCCCCCCACACCCCGAGTGACACTAACGCTGTGTTTTCGACCTTCACGCCCTGGCTTTCTAAACCGCTTTGTTTTGCCAAGCCATTGTCAGAAAGCCATTTGGTCGTCTTTTAAAAAGGAAGAGCAGAGAAGGGGACCAATGCTTTGTTTCTCTCTGTGTCCCCCTGGACAGGGAGTGGCACGTGGCTTTCCCCGCTTGAGTCAGGTAGAGGTGAGATGTGACAGTGATGTGTTGCTGCTGTATTTTTGGCCAGCTCATTGCCCCGATTACACCATGGAAAGAGCTCACAAATAACACAGTATGAACATCGCGCTTTCATTCGTCAGTACACATATCTGTTGTAGAGAAAAGAAACTTCAGCCGGTATGGAGAATTTCTCCAGATACACTCGGCTTGCCCCAGCTTTCGATGAAAGACCACTTTATTCCTGGTAGGAGGTGATCGTAGGGTCCAGTAACCACAGAATAGTAAAATCATTTTCACCCAGTTGTGATTAAAGCTGAACTCCACAGGCCATGGCACTTAAAAAAAAAAAAAAGGCTAATAGGGGAACAGACAGAACTAAAAATAGTTGATCTGAAGCTTTAGTCCCTCAGTAGTGCATTCCTATTCCTTCCTGCCCCCGGGGAAACATAGCTGTTATCTCTCTTACCAAGTTCAGAAACCAAAATTCAGAAGTAGCGGAATTTGGTGAGAATAGAATAAATCTCATTAGGAAGTAGGAGTTTCAAAGGACAGAGGGCAGTTTAGGAAAGGTTTTTGGGACAAATTCAAGGTGGGCCACCTCAGGTTTACGGGCCAGGGTCCTGGTCTTTGTGGAGGTGGAGCCAAAGCAGACCTTGTTTTAAATGGGCCAGTTTTGGGGCGCCTGGGTGGCTCAGTCAGTTAAATGTCCAACTCTTGATTTCAGCTCAGCTTTGTTCTCAGGGTTGTGGGACTGAGCCCCACGTCGGGTTCCAGGCCAGTGTGGGGCCTGCTTAAGATTCTCGTATCTCCCTCTGCCTCCCTCTCTCTCTAAAAAAATAAATGGGCCAGTTTAGGGGTGCCTGGCTGGCTTAGTCCATGGAGCATGTGATTCTTTTTTTTAAGAGCGAGAGAGAGCGCGTGTGCAAGGGATTGGGGGACAGAGGGAGAGGGAGAGAGAATCTCTCAAAACCCTGAGATCATGACCTGAGCCGAATCAAGAATCAGACGCTTAACTGACTGAGCCACCCAGGCACCCTGAGCATGTGACTCTTAATCTCAGGGTCATGAGTTCAAGCCTCACATTGGGTGTGGAGCCTACTTAAAGTAAAATTTAAAAAAAAATTTTTTTTTTTTTAAACGGGCCAGTTTATAACCTTTTTGCCTGTGATTTCTGCCTTCATCTTTGAGGCATCGGATGATTTACTTTGATCAATGATCAGTTGTCACAGCTGCTTTTGGTTTCGGGGTGTTTTGTTTTGTTTTCGAGAGAGAGCACGTGGGGCAGGAGTGGGGGCCAGTCAGAGGGAAAGGGAGAGACAGAATCTTAAGCAGGCTGTATGCCTAGTGGAGTCTGACACAGGGTTTGGTCTCATGATACTAAGATCATGACCTGAGCCACCCAGTGCCCCAGGAATCACAGCTGTTTTAAAAAGCCCTCTTGGTCTACATTAGCTCCTACCATGTAGCAGGTTAGAGTGCTAACTTGTAAAGGCTTTCGCCCTTAGATCAATTTTTGACACTGTAAATTGTCTTCCCCAATCTCATTCGCATACAACATTCACAGTGTTTATCCAATGACAGAACCATGTGTACTATTACTTATTTTTCAATCGTCTCATTTGTCTGAAATACCTACTTTCAACTCCTCTCTAGCAGTAATATCCACGAAATCTGGGCTTTGATGTGCTGCGTCTGTACTTTCTGATTCACGTTACGTAACAAATTAAAAACATGCGTCTCTTTATGTCAGAATCATCTTAAACTCGATGTGGCTTTGTTATTATCTTCTCTGCATCATTAGGGTAAGGAAGGTTTCTGGAAGGTTTCTAGTCGTTTTTTATTTCCACTGGTAAGGGGAAGAGACTGTCAGCAGTGCTTAAGAGAGGAGATGCATCACACATCACCTATGTGCATGCCCCGTTCACACTGTGTCGCCTCCCAGGTTCGGTGACAATGATGTGCAGAATCCCCCTGCTGCTTTCTCAAATAACTCTGACCCGCGCCCCCACTTTTTCTTTCACACCTTGAATTGATTTGCTTCCTTCCACATTTGCTGCTGTATGTCCTGGCATGGCAAAAACTCTACAGTGCACAGCAAAGGGCCGGCTCTCATTTCTTTCTTTCTCTTCCAAAAAGGTTTAGCTTCTTCTCCCGAGACAAGAAGCGTCTGGCCAACACGCAGAGGAACGTGCACATCCAGGAGTCCTTTGGCCAGTGGGCCAACTCCCACCGTGACGACGGTTACACGGAGCAAGGACAGGAAGCCCTGCAGCACCTGTGACCACAGCCCCCCCTCTGCCCTCGGACCGGAACTGTCCCCCGCCAGCACCTGCAGCGGAACCTGGCAGCCCCAGGTGTCACGACCTTGCACACCTCTGGGTTCAGATGCACCTTCAGAACTGATCCCTCAAACAGACTGTGTGCTTTGAGGAAGCACACTGAAAAACTGATGCCAAACTCTAAAGACATGTTTATTTATACCCAGGGCTATCACCGTTTATAATAGATGACTGATCCCTTAGGATATATATTTAATAATACCATGAGCAGAGGCCAGACTTTTGCATTAACTTCAGTAACACAAGCTTCTTTAAGCCAAATACATCACATGCCACTATAATTGCTGTTTGACTTGCTTTGTATGAAATTCTATGTGTAGAGGTTTTATTAACACATTTGTCATACTTAAATGGGAGGCAGCGAAGCGGTAGATTTTCATTAGATTATTCATGAAATTGTCATGGTGGTAATATATAGGATGCATCCGTTAGATGAGCAGGGCCTCGAAGTCACCAGACAAACCGGCCCCACTTAGATGCGAAGCAACAGAAAATATGGACGACAGTCCTCCCGCCCAGAAACTGGAGACAACTTTGCAAGAGCCAGTGGTTCTCTTTTGCACCTTGTTACTGGTATTGCCTAGAGCATGTAGCGAGTGCCTTGGAATCAGCTGTGAGTTATGCAGTACTAACCAAACAAAGTTGCTAAGGATGAGACATTACAACCTTTCTCATTTGTATTTTTTTCCCTTCTTTCTTCCTTTTAGCCTTCCATATATCAAACACTTAGTCCCCTATAAAGAAGACAGGTGTACCGAGTGGATTTGGAATGGGGTGGGGGAGCCTAGGGGATCCAGGATTGGGGGGGGGGTAGGTTCGCCAGTGCGAGGGCGGTGGGTGAAGAGATTGCTTGGGGACCACATGTCGGGCTGACTCATGGGACTGTGGTGGCAGACAGAGAGCCAGAAGCCTGCATCTGGTGAGCTGGGGTTTTGCCCAAATAGCACTGTCTTTCTCTCTACCCACAGAGGACTCAGGGCACAGACTGGGTGCTGACAGATTGAGAGAGGTAGCATTTGCTAACAGAACGCTCAAGTACATCTGACGGGTCCACCATCTACACATTGCTAAGAAACCATCAGACTGGTTTACAGAGTCGACGGGGGCTCCGTTTGCAGACTGCTGACAATAATGATCAGACAGGATAATGCTGCTTCTGCACAGTGGTTCTCAAACCTGACTGCCCACAAGAATGATCAGTTGATTCTCAGAGTATAAAAGCAGGTGTATGAAGGAACCCCCCCCCGGCCCCCTTTAGTTGCCCTTTCCCCAGGAGTGACCAGTGTGGCCAGTTTCTTGGGCATCTTGAAAGAGCGTATAAATATACATGCAGTTATGTAACAAAATGTATTTTTTCCTTTTTTTTTTTTTTTACATAAACGGCAGCATACTATGTATGTGCTATTCTGTACCTTTCTTTTCTTAGAATACCCTGAAGATGACTCCACCTCAGCACATAAGATGTGGGTCTCAGTGTCCCCCGAGGACATGCGGCAATGTCTGGAGACGTTTTTGGTGTTTTGGTTGCCACAACTGCTACTGTCATCCAGTGGGTAGGCTGCTCAACCTCCTACCATGCTCAGGACAGCCCCACAACAATGACTCTTCCACACCAGATGTAATAGTGCAAGACTGAGGACCCCTGGTCTCCCATGTAGATGCGTAATTCGTTCATGTTTGTCCGTAACCCCCGTGATGGACAGGGAGCTTCCTTCCAATCTTTTACTGCCTAAAACAGCACTGCACACTTTTGTACACATATGTCAGTCTGCAGAATAAACTACAAGAATTACTTGCTAGGTGATAGGGTGTATGCCTTTGTCATGTGGCTACTGCTAAGGTCCCTGCTGTGGGGTTCTACCAATTGTTTTGTTTAGTTACCAGGGCCCATACAAGATGAAGCCTGAATGTCAAGGATGGGGTCTGAGTGTGCATATGTACTTAACCCATCCATGTTCGGGAACCCAGAGTTGATAACCGCTGGCTTGGACGATGTAAACACCGTGACTGGATTTCTTTCTTTTGACACGGTCTCCCCACACATGCTTCCTTGATGTGGAACGCACCTTTAGCGCAAGTACCTACCAACTCCAGCCCATAACATGCTTCCCGTGCCATAGCAGGGGGCACTTTGTGAAACCCGAGTGAAATCAGAAGGGTGTTCCTGCACGGCTGTTTTCTGAGACGTGGGAGACAGTAAAATTCTGCACTGGAAATTTACAAAGGAGAGAGTCTATTTTTCTAAAACTGTTCTAACAGCTAATAGCAGTTTTAAGGTAGAGCAGGTTCCCTACGTAACAACGAGATTCATATTCTGAATGCAAAAACCTAGTTGTGAATGTGTTGAGTCTTGATACGAAGTCATTTACTTTGCATGAAACATCCTGAATTTTAAGAACCTGAGCTTTCAAAGATACAGCCATTGATGAAACAAAAATGCTAAGTGTCACCTTTGTGAAAATCCTGTGAAGAGCATGGTACTTTTCAAAGCCGTCAGAAACTAAGGTCAACATATCCAGCCCCCAAACAAATGGGAGGAGGCCGGATGTCCAAGAGAAGACAAATCCATCTTATCAGAACCAGACCGAAGGCTGTCATTGATTTCTCTTCCATTTCCATTTCACGCTCATTTCTTTGGAGCGCCACAAACCAGAGTCCCAGAGGCCTGCAACTTTGGTTCTTCATTTTAAATGCCAGCCTCCCTGCCAAAAACAGGGAAGAAGAAAAGGCAGCATTTGGCTCAAGAACGGAGTTACATTTGTTCAAAAATAGCTGGTTGCTGACCCAGGCCACTGTTCACACTGGCTTTGCTATGAAGTTCTGGACATTCTCCCTGAATTCACTTTTCTATCCCATTTTTATTTCAGTTCAACAAGCCTTTACACTATAAAGATGGAAAAGATAACAAATTACTCTGACCAGATTCGGGTTCCCATGCATCTGAGAACAATGCAAATGATTTTTGGTCATCACCTCTTTTTGCAAGCCCCCAAAATGGTCAATTTCAGCAGACAGGAGAAAATCAAGATCACAAAAACAAATTCTCTACTGCCAAATTAAAATAGAATTCTCTACTGCCACATGCCTTTCTGTATAGATACCAGTGAGGACAAAACTGTTTCTAAAGTTTATTAAATAATGGGTCCTTGGAACAACAAGATGAAGAGAAATTTCATAATATCAGCATGCTCAGCTTAAACCTCGGTTCCAGATGGGAAAGAAAACTTACTCCAGACCCCATCACCATCAGCAAGTTTTATTCAAGCATTGGACATACACACTGTATAAAAACACAAATCTCTCTGTGCTTCTATTCATGCTATGTCTTCGTCTGGGTTCTGGTGGTGGTGGTGGTGAGCCTCTATTTACTTCGGTCCCTCTTCTCCCTCCCCTTGGCTCGGTCATCTCTGAAGTCCCTCTCTCTCTCCCAGTCACTTTCCGGCCACACCCTGGTTGGCTCTCTGTCCTGCCATCTCTTCTCCCGGCCACGGTCGTGGTCTCGGTCCCTTGTCCGAGAGTCCCAATGTCTTTCTCGAGACCGAGATCGCTCCCGCTTTTCCCTTTTTCCCTCTCTGTACTGGTCGTTTTTAACAATTGGCAAATTAATGGGTTTTCGAAAAGGCCGATCACGGCCCCCAAATCTTAGTTGCCCGGATTCCTTTTTCCCCCCAAGACCTCCTCCAAGTCGCCGAGGGATCCACCCTTTGAGGGTCCTTTCCAGTTCGTAGTCAACAAATATCTCATGCTGGTCAATAACCAGGCCGTCTGCATCCCGGTAAGCTTTGATCAGAGAACGCTCCTCTTTGTACTCAATGAAGGCATAGCCCTTTGAAAAGCCCGTCACCAAGTCCCTCACCAGCCTAAGCCGCCGGATGTCCCCATAGCGGGAAAATACTTCCTTTAACTTCTCCTCTTTGGTCTGCAAGTTTAGTCTTGCCACAAACAGGGTGAGGAGGGGGTCTCCTGTGACGCCTTTGTTGGGGGTGTATCGCGCCAACATTGCCCTCCAGACGGCGCGGTCGTGTGGGTCTTCATCAGTGCCGTCAATGCTGCCAGCTTTAAGCGGGTCATACTCCTTGGCAATGGGCATCCAATCGTTCATGTTCTAGGAAGGACCACAGGAAGCCTTTATGTAGCACCTACTGTAAGCTACTCATTTAATCCTTACAACAACCCCGTGAAGTAAATACTGTTATTCCACTCCTCCTTCAATATGGAAGGAAGCAGGACCAAGAACCTGAAGCCTTCCAGTTACAAAGTGGGTGGAACAGTATCAAAGCCAGACAGTGGGGCTCCAAGATGTTGTCACCCGCTGCTCCACCCTCCAATCCGGGAAGAAGCAAAGGGCAATGTGCTTGAGTTTGATCCATCTGTGTATGATCCAATTTAGTCACATCAGGACACTTACCAACTACATTATAACGTGGCAAAGTGGATCAAAATCCAGGCTCGCCTTTCAGGCTAAAATGGTTACAGGAAAACCAGCCTGGAAACTGCTATGAAAAATGGTGTGTTTGTGGCGCCTGGGTGGCTCAGTCGGCTGAGCGTCTGCCTTTGGCTCGGGTCATGATCCCACGGTCCTGGAATCGAGCCCCGCATCGGGCTCCCTGTTCAGCGGGGAGCTTGCTTCTCCCTCTCTCTCTGCCCCTCTCCCCCTTGTGCGTACATGCGCACTTTCTCCCCTCTCAAATAAATAAATAAAAAGAAAAACGGTATTTTTAAAAACTCTTTACTACCAAGAAGTTCAAACATGTACCCACGGAGAGAATGGCATAACCCTCCACAAACTCATCACCAGACTCTGACCAACACGTGGCCAGTCTTGTTTCATCTGTGCCCCACTCACATCCCCACTCCTAGATTACTCTGAAGGAAATTCTAGATATTATATGCGCATCTGTAAATGTCTTGGTATGCGTCATTAAAAGATAAGAAAGGCAAGGACTTTTTTAAAACACAAAACTAAAGGGAAAATGGTGCTTTTGATGTAGTATTTTGCAATAGGCAGCAAAGCTAAAACCACAGTGACCCAGCCACAACAGGCTCTTTGCTTCAAAGAGAATATGGGATTTCTTTCCAATCCCCGGCTGATAATCTGTTCTTGCCTTAAGCCATGGGAATTGATTGCAATGGTAATTTTAGCCCCACAAGCATACTGCAATTGTTATTCCTTCTGATACAGGATAATTTTTTTTTTTAAAGCGAGTGGGAACAAACTGAGGGCTTGGAGGGGGGGAATGGGATAGGCTGGTGATGGGTAGTAAGGAGGGCACATATTGCATGGTGCACTGGGTGTTACACGCAACTAATGAATCATGGAACTTTACATCAAAAACCAGGGATGTACTGTATGGTGACTAACATAATAAAAAATATTATTATTAAATAATAATTAATAAATAAAATAAAGAGGGTGGGAAAGTTTTGGGGCACCTGGGTGGCTCAGCCATTAAGCGTCTGCCTTCGGCTCAGGGCGTGATCCCAGAGTCCTGGGATTGAGCCCCACATCAGGCTCCTCTGCTGGGAGCCTGCTTCTTCCTCTCCCACTCCCCCTGCCTGTGTTCCCTCTCTCGCTGGCTGTCTCTCTCTCCGTCAAATAAATAAATAAATAAAATCTTTAAAAAAAAAAAAAGAGGGTAGGAAAGTTTAAATTGAGAGGAGAGGCTGATAACATGGCAATTTATTCACATTCTGGTGAATCTGCAGGAATAATACAGCGCTTGCCAACATTTCAGACACTGCCACTGCTCACAGGGCCACCTCCGTAAAACTTTAGAGCCATTACAGAAATCTGTTACCTTAAAACCAGTTCTCCAGGTGCCTGCCTGGTTCAATCAGTAGAGCAGGTGACCCCTGATCTAGGGGTCATGAGTTCAAGCCCCACGTTGGGGGTACAGCTTACTTTAATAAACAAACAAACAAGCCAGGGCTCTGTCAAATTTATATAGTAATCTTATTCATAACATCTTTCCATGACATTTATTAAAACATCTATAATTTTTCCCCTTTTACTCATATTTTCCTCAAGGATCTTTTTGCTTTTCTTTTTCTTCAGTTGATGGGCTATGTAAGGAGAGTGATCATTTATGGGGTGCACTATGGAATTATTTTCCCAGTAAAAAGACCAAACACAGAATAAAATCCAAAGTCAATGGCACTGCGCTCAAGAAACTTGACCGTCACTCGGCCTCTTACCAGAGCCCACTGCAAAGTCTATTTTACGCAGGATCGCTCCTCATTCCTTAAATGTGCCCTAGTTCCCCAGCTCCAGGTCTTTCCCTGTGCAATTTCCTCTCCTGGGAGCAGTTTCTTCCTTTCCACATCTCCACTTATGGAAATTCTATTGGTCCTTCCAAGCTCAGCTTCCAACCTCTTCCCCAGGAAGCAAATTCATCTGCCCCACAGCTCAGGGCACCTCTTCTGTAAATGTACCACTCACATTTTCCCCAAGCGCACAGTAAACACTCCTTAGTCTAGTGTATGCTTTACTTTATCTCCAGATTCTAGGATACTTCCTGATGAATACCGAGGCACTGAACCAACTCCGATCAAAACTCAGTGAAGTTTTTTTTTGTGTCCAAACCAGACAGAAAGGATGCTTCATTGCAAACTGAGAGGCAAAACAACTTTATACTGTCTGCCACCACACTGTAAAAGGAGGGTATATGTGTGCCTGTCATCGTTAACCAGCAACTTTGGAGAAGGTGCCTCTGGTATCCTTATCAGTAAAAGGATGATAACACAGCTGGAGGAACAAGACAAGAGAGGATTTCAGTCCCGTCTGGGTGCTGCCTCTAACTCACTTTGTATTTCTTCTCTCTCATTGCTGGAACTTCTCCACATGCAAAAAAAAAAAAAAAAAAAAAAAGGAAAATAAGAGAGAGCGCTATGTTGTCTGACTCTCTTCCTGCTCTAGTATTCTCTAACATTCCATTCTACTGGCCCTACCATTCTAGACCACATTCCCTATCCTCCATCACAGGGTTGCAGGAAAATACACACACACACACATACACACAGGGGCTGTAATAATTATAGTTAACTTGTACTGAAGACTTAGGAGGTGCCAGGCACTATGCTAAGCACTTAATTCCCCTCACCTCGCAACACTGTCAGGACAGAGGTTCTATTATTAGTGCCATTTCAGATGAGGACAGAGACACACAAAAAGCTTTCTTTTGTCCCAAATCACAAGGCTAAGAAGTAGCCTAGCCAGGGAGTTAACATTCAAGGGCTTTTACCACTCCAGAACTTGACTTGAGCTCTTAGTATTTCCTTAGATGGCTGTCATAAAATATAAAACTTTGAAGATGGAGATAGCAACAACCACCACCACCACCACCACCAACAGGATTCTGTGTTTTTGAGGCTGAGGAAAGAATCCCTTCCCCAATCAACAAGAAAAGGTCATAGAAGATCCAACAAATAAAACTCATATTATTCTACATAGAACTCCTGTTTGAAGCCTTAAGAATTTTTTGATGTAGGAAAGACTTTAGGGTTCAAAGCCTACAGCCAAGAAAGAATTCTTGGGACATCTTTGCTGCAAAAAGGTGGTTTTATTAAAGCACGGGGACAGGACCTATGGGCAGAAACAGCTGCACCGGGGCCATGAGGAGTGGTCCATTATTACTTTCAAGTTGGGAGGGACTTAGGAATAGTGTAAGTCTCTATGAATTTTGGAAGCAAGGTTTCCAGGACCTTGAGGGGCTAGCTAGTGTTGGGAAAGGGTCATTTATTACTGCCTAAAAACCTGAGTTATGAGACCCCTGATATATATTGGTGGGTCATATGCTTGGGGGATGATTGCCAACACGTATCTTGAAGGGGTAGAGATAAAGGAAGTTTCCAAAAGAATTTTTATATATTAAAGTAGACTTACGGGATCCTGGGGTTTGGGCTAAGTTTGCCTTTTGACCTTAGCAAGGTACCAACATCGAGGCACTTGAGTCCCTAGAGGAATGTCACTCTGCCCGTTTCAAGGACTTGTCAGTGGGCTGTAGGTAGTAATGAATAATTTTTTAATAATTTTTCTTCCGTCTTTGTTTCCCACATCATTCTTCAAATTAAAATCTGAAGAGAATTACAAAGGGATAGTCTGAATTTTGTTTCTCCTTCATGGGTATACTTCTATCGACACTAAATCCCGGGGTGCCTGGGTGGCTCAGTGTCTGCCTGCAGCTCAGGTCACCATCTCAGGGTCTAGGGATGGAGCCCCACATTGGGCTCCGTGCTCAGTGAGGAATCTGCTTCTCCCTTTCCATCTGCCCTTTTGCCCTGCTTGTTTTCTCTCTCTCAAATAAATAAAATCATTTTTAAAAATACTAAATGCCAAGAGAAAAAAAACACTAAAACTAAATGCCAACAGAGCAGCAGGCTTCACGGCTTCTCATGCATCTTTCCGGGAGTGGTCCCTCCATTGCAGCATTATGTTGAGATTTCCTACAACTTCTTTGGGTTTTTAGATTCATGTCATTATTTCATTGACGGGAATGAGGTTTGAGAGATGAATGGTGGGGGATGAAAATGGATGGGGAAATTAATCATTAAAGACAAAAGTGTGGCAAGTGAACAAGAACACGGGATCCAGAGACAGAACACCACATTTAAGACCTAGTCCGTTCTTGGGCAAAGTTTAAATCATCTGTAAAACGTTCCGACATGCCATTTCATTAGGTTTTTGGTGAGGATTAGATAAGACAGTGTCCGTGAATGTGCTTTATAATTATCAATTATTATACAGATCCGTTATTATGAAACCGTCCAACAAAGCGTGCCTCCCCTTACTGAACCCCCCGAGTTTAGAATATTCCCGCGCTTAGCATCCAAGTGAGAAACAAAACTCAAGTCGAGCCCGCGGAGCCCTCCCGAGCATGCGCAGTGGCGCCGCGGCCGCGAAGGCGGAAGTCCAGGTGGAACAGCCTATACTCCCAGCAGCCCCACAGCACCTCAGCCTCGACCGCCGGCCCTCGAGGCTGCCCCCCACCCCGCCCTCTCACTCTCTGAGTGGGAGAAGGGAAGAAGGGGCCCTTCTTCCACCCGAGCTATCGGCCCCGCTTTCCGCAACACAACCCCAGAAGGGCTCCCCCTTTGCCAGGCTTCAACATGGCGGCCGTTACACGAGTGGACACAGGGTCCGGGCCGAATTCCCTCGTCCTTCCCGCCGGAGTGGGCCCTGCTGCCGCCAGGCCGCTCCTACTCACCTCGGCAAGGCTCGAGCTTCCCTTCCCACCGAAGCCAGCAGACTCCACAGACTAGAACCGCCAGGAGATTCTTCGCGCCAGCCGGAGCAGACCTTTATATTGGAAGAAGCAGATTCGCCACGAGCCGTGATATTTTTTTTTTTTTTTTTCGTTTTTGCTTTTAAGAAATTTAGTCCACGTGTGATGAGCCTCGAGGGTATATTATCTCCGAAGAGAATGAGCTTTCCGTTTTTTGAAATTTTGCACGACGACAGAAGCTGCTAAATTGAATGATTGAGTTGAAAGACTGTCGAATGTGCAGTTAGTGGTCTGGGAGGAGCCGAATCGCCCTCCGTAGCGAAGGGATCTGTCAGCGCGGCGGGATTGTCAATTCTCAGACTCACTTTGGGAGTCGGATTATGTTATGGTGTCTTCAGAGGATGCGTGTGCCGGTTCACACTGCAGAAGAAAAGGGGTCAGGGAAGGCTTGACAACCCTGACTCCATCTTGCATCAGCCACCATTTTGTGGAGTTCTCTGAAGAGCAGCCCCTCTTGGAATCATGATAAACATCCTGAGGTTTGCACACCTGGCAAGTTCCCCCCGTCTCACAGACCTGAGCAAAAGAGGTCAGCCCATCACTCGGCAACCCATACCAATTGAAATTTCTCCCTCGCTGGGGTAAACAAGCTTTAAATAAAAACACTTCTCGGGACGGGCACACCAACTGAGTTGGATGGTGCTTCGTAGTTCGCAAACCTAAATAAAGAGTTGTCTCCTTTTTCCTCGCTCATAGGCTCGCTCCTGAGGTTTTTCCTAAAACAGTTTGGAGCAACCGAGGAAAAGATGTGAAGCAACCTCGGCGCCTCCTGCGGACCTCCAGACGTGACGAAGTGAGCACCGCACCCCGTGTTTCTTCTCTTAGGACGGCTCCTGTAATGGGGGGGCGGGGGTGACAGGCATGGTCCTCTCATATCCCCGAACTCCCACCTCGGTAGAACTCAGGAGACTTTTCTTTCTTTCCTTTTTTTTTTTTCTTTAAGATTTTATTTTTTAAAAATCTATACACCCAAGGTGAGGCTTGAACTCAGGACCCTGAGATCAAGAGTCTCATGCTCCATGGGCTGAGACAGTCAGTCACCCTGAGACTTTTTTGGGGGTAATAGAGTTCCTCACTGTTAGCAGTTCAGGGGAGGGTTCCTCCCATACAGAATGGATACCAGTCTCTCAGAAAGAGATTTCAATGATCAGCCTGCTGGTTGTACAGATAAAAACTATGGCCCAGAGGCACCAGGGTGGCTAACCATCTGATTTCGGCTCAGGTCATGATCTCAAGGTTGTGAGATGGAACCTTGCCTCAGGCTCCTCGCCCAGTGAGAGTCTGCTTCTCTCCCTCTCCCTTTGCTCTCTCTTTGCCCTCCCATGCTCGTGCTCGCTCTCTAAACAGATAAATACAATCTTAAAAGAACAAAAAAACTATGGCCCAGGGGGCTGTAGGTTTCCTCAACCTGGGTTCAAATTACTAAATATTTAAAACGTCACTGGCCTCATTGGGGCACCTTTGATATCCCTAAATTGGTGTATTTAAGAGCACAACTGGAAAGGTGAAGCTATCATACTTCACAAAATCAATGGAAGCCTATTTCAGTTGGTACTTAGAAGCCCCCAAAGAGCCTACTTAGTCATAGCCTCTGTAAAAGAAAAAAACTCAAAAATCAAAGATAAAAACAATTAGAACAACTCAACACTGAATCAAAAATTATTCCACATCTTCCATTTCCAGTTCTTTGTCCCCCACTGCATGCCTTCTATTTCCTCTGCTATATGCAGATCTTTCCAAATATCCTTTTTCCCCTCTGAAATTTCTCCCTCCCTAGCCCTGCCACCATCCATCCTCCCAAAACTAACATCATAACACCTTTCAAAGTCAAAGTTACTAGCCCGTATCCCAATAATCAGGTCCTTTCTTTGACATTCTGGTCCTAAACAAAATTTATTAATCTTGCAAAAGACTTTCCTAATCCAAAAAAAAATTCGGAAGAGTTGACCTGACAACTAATTTGGACTTTCAGTGCCCTTAATCCAGGCCCTTCTGGCCTTTAACAACTGGTATGCATGCTTGTTGGACCTATACAGGCCCAAGAATGGAAGAATAAAGCTGGATAGGAAGACCCCCCTACAGGATTTTAAAATTCCTCATAATGAGGCCCTAGAAAAAAACTTCTAATGTAGCTGCAAATTTAATCAAAATGATTCCCCATATGTGGGCACCCAATAAATTAGAAGGCAGTACAAAACAAAACAAAAACAGGAAGAACTTGTTTAGTTTTTTGATAGGTTCTAAAAAGTTTTTGTCCAAAATTCTGGAACCCTTAGATTGGATAAAGGATCAAATTGTTTAATTCAGTGTTTCTAGAGGACCTCCTTTATTCAGTCTTAACTCTGGTCAGACAACATGACCCTGACCAGCATACCAAAACTCCTTATGATCTAGCCACCACCACTAACAGATTGGCAAAGATGACCGGCTAATAACAAAATAAATTTAAAAAATTTTTTTTAATTGTTTTAATTTAAAACATTTTTAAAAAGAACAAATGGCTAACCTTATGGCTCTACAAATGGCAAACCCCAAATCCATGTCGTAAGTTAAAACATCTGGCTCAACTGATAAAACCTGTTTCTCTTGCAAAAACCTGGACATTTCAGAGGTACCTGACTGGCTCAGTCAGTAGGGTGAGCCACTCTTGATCTCAGGGTCACGAGTTCAAGCCTCACATTGGGCATGGAGCCTACTTAAAACAACTGTAAACAAAACAAAACAAAAAAACCTGGACCTTTCGAAAAGGAATGCTTGAAGTATAAAAGATGGCTCCAAAAGAGCAAAAATCTTGGGGCGCCTGGGAGGCGCAGTCAGTTAAGCAACTGACTCTTGATTTCGGCTCAGGTCATGATCTCAGGGATCAAGCCCCGAGTCTGGCTCCATGCTGGGTGTGGAGCCTGCTTAGGATTCTCTCTTTCCTTCTCCCTCTGTGCACCCCCCCACCCCGCTACCCCATTCACATATGCATATATGTGTGTACTCTCTCTCTCTCTCAAAAACCCCAAAAAAACAAAAAATCTCAAAAACAATTCCTCTATCAGGTTAGTGATGTTCCAAGGACAAAAGGGGGATTTTTCCCCTTTCTCCTAGCAAACACTAATGGAGAAACTCCCATAACAATTCAGAATGAAGATGGTTTTATTCTTTTTTTTAAAGATTTAATTTGATTAATTAATTTATTTCAGAGAGAGAGTTTGAGCAGGGGGAGGAGCTGAGGGGGACGGACAGGCAGACTTGGCCCTGAGCCACGAGTCTGACACAGAGCCCAATCCCACCATCCCAAGATCACAACCTGAGTGAAAATCAAGAGTCAGATGCTGGGCCACCCAGGCGCCCCTAACACGTTTTATTCTTATAGACCCTGGAGCAACTTCTGCAATCCTCAACCAGTGATCTATTTTCCAGTCCCCTGCTTCAAAATACAAAAGCACTTAACCATGATCAGGGTCACTAATCAGCTACAAAGTGTCCCATTATCTCAACCGCTAGAGTTCATTCTTGGCGCTTGACAAGGCAACCATTCCTTTTTATTGGTGCCCTCATCCCCAGCACTTTCTTTTATTTTTAAAGTAGGCTCCATATCCAGTGTGGGGTCAAACTCAGGACCCCAGGATCAAGATTTGCTGCTCTACCGACTGAGCCAGCCAGGCACACCCCTGCAGCACTTTTGTTAGGAAGAAATTTTCTGCAGGCTTACCAGGCCTATATTTCCTTTGATTAAAAAAAAACGAAGTGCTGTTACATTTGCCTTCTCACTGTTCAGAATTCCTAACTGATCTGCCCAGTACTACTCTCCAGTCAGTCCACTGCCCCCCCCCAATTCCTAAATGCACTCCCTGATCAATTGTGGGCAACCTCTTCTACCAATATAGGACACATAACCTCAGCTCCCCCAATAACTATTCAAATTGATCAGTTAAAGGCCTTACCCAATATTAAGTAATACCCTTTAAACCCTATGGCCATTAAAAGAATAACTCGTATTGTTCAAGATTTTATCAACAAAGGATTGATCATCCCCACTACTAATCCTCGTATTACCCCCATTTTTCCAGTTAAAAAGCCCCATAATAGAGGAAGGCATTTTGTTCAAGACTTTAGGGCAATTACCAATACAGCCACACCCTGTCACCCTATTGTTCCTGACTCCCACACCCTCCCTTAATATACCAGCTGAAACTACGACTTTTTCTGTCATTGCCTTGTGCAGTGCCCTTTTCAGCATCCCTATCAACCCCGAAGTCAGTATCTTTTTATTTTTGCATGGAACAATCAACAATACACTTGGGTAGTCCTACCTCAGGAATATGCCAGAAGTCCTACCTATTTGCTGACCTAAAAGGTCTTGATTTCCCTGGGGTATCTACACTTTACAATATATAGATGAATTATTACAATGTTCTCCCACCCTAAAGGCTTGTCTCACTGATGCTAAATGTCTTCTCAAACAATTAGCCGACAAAGGACACAAAGATCTAAAGATAAATTGCAACTCTGTTCTGCTTCAGTCAAATTCCTAGGTCACCTTTTGCTGGATGGGCTAAAAATAGAACCAGACAGAATTACTACCTTCACCCAGTTCCCTCAACCTCAGACTAAAAGACAATTACGGGGTTTCTGGGTCTTGCAGGGTAGTGTCGCCTTTGGATTCCCAGTTATTTCCTCACAGCTCAACCCTTATATGCCTTCCATGGCAAACCTGATCCCATAGCCTCAAGAGGCCCAAGATTACTTTATATCTTTTTTTTTTAAGTTTATTTATTTATTTAAGTAATCTCTACACCCAGCATGGAGTTCGAACTCACCACTCAAGATCACAAGCTCACCAACTGAGCCAGCCAGGCACCCCACCTTTATACCTTAAAAAAAAAAAAAAAAACCAGCTCATCTTTTCCACAACTCTAGGACACCCTAATTGTCAACTGTCCTTCTTCCTTCTTGTTCATCTGGGAATCCTTTCCGAAAGGCTTAGAGGCCTGCAACACCCCATAAGGATATTATAGTCTTCAGTTAGACCCCATGGCCAAACATTTATCTCCCATACCCCCTGCCCTAGCAACCCGCCTCTATACCCATTACTGCCACTGAAAAACTAATACTAGATTCTCTCCTACAGGTATTAGTTCCACATACAGTTAAAAGTCTTAGACTCCCACCACACCCAACACCTCTCCGCCAGCTGACTTACAAAATTTCAACTACAGTTTCCTTCCTCTCCAAACATTTCAGTCTCTCATTGTCTTCCTCTCAATCCTGCTACCTTATTTCCCTTACCCCTCAAAAACTCAACTGAACACAACTTCATCTTTGTAACTGACTCATTACTTACCCCTCAATTAGACTTTCATGAAATTCTCTTCCCAAATCCAGATTTTATTTGTTTTCTGATTGATCTTACATTAAAAGATGATCAAGGCTACCTGGGTGACTCAGTTGGTTAAGCATCTGCCTTCGGCTCAGGTCCCAGGGTCCTGGGATTGAGCCCATGTTAGGTTCCCTGCTCAGCGGGGAACCTGCTTCTCCCTCTCCCTCTGCCCTCCTCCCTGCTTGTGCTCTCTCAAATAAATAAATAAAATCTTTCTTAAAAATTATCAAGAAAAATACAATGCAGGACACTCTGGTATCCACTGAAAAAATTATCAAAGCAGGATCTTTATCCCAGGTTCATGTGGCCCAACAAGCCGAATTATATGCTCTAGTAAGAGCATGCCAATTGATAATAAATAAAGCTCTCATCGTCTGTACAGAGAGCAGATATGCTTTTGGGGTCACCCATGATTTTGGTAAGCTCTAGAAGCAGGGTATCTAACATCCTCTGGACAACCATAAAAACAAAACTTAGGGGCACCAGACTGGCTCAGTCGGTGGAGCATGCGACTCTTGATCTCGGGGTCATAGGTTCAAGTCCCATGTTGGGTATAGAGATTACTTAAAAATAAAATCTTTTAAAAACCCCCAAAACTTACTTATTAAAACTCCTTGACTCCATTCTCCTTCCCTCCAGCTTAGTTCTTATAACAGTTCAAGCCCATTTAGGGGTCCCTGGGTGGCTCAGTCATTAAGCGTCTGCCTTCGGCTCAGAGCATGACCCTGGAGTCCTGGGATTGAGCCCTGCATTGGGCTCCCTGCTCCGCTGGGAGCCTGCTTCTTCCTCTCCCACTCCCCCTGCTTGTGTTCGCTCTCTCGCTGGCTGCCTCTCTCTCTGTCAAATAAATAAAAAAAAATCTTAAAAACAAAAAAGTTCAAGCCCATTTGAAACTTGATACCCTGAAGCCAAGAGCAATCGTTACACTGACCAAGCCACCAAAGATGTGACACTTCAAACTTCTGATTCACAAATATTCATCTGTATGACACACGGGGCACAAATAAAATGGTCCTATGGGCACAACAATACTATTGGAAGCTGTCTCCAACTATTGCCCAACTAATATTTCAAAATGTACTGTTTGCCCCTTGCACAATCCTGGGAAACCATATCACGCTGCGTTAGGTCAAGTTCCTCTTCCCAACGGGCCTTTTGACATCTGGCAAATTGATTTCATCCAGTTTCCCCAATGGTAACGATCTGTATGTTTTCTCATGGAACAGAGGCATTTCCTTGCAGGCAAGCAACAGCAAAAGCAGTGGCCAAAAACCTATTAGGAAAAAATCATTACCACCTGGGGTGTTCCTTGACAGCTACATTATGATTGAGGAACCCATTTTATTGGACAAATTGTCCAGGAGGACAAATCTGGCCATCTGCAAAATCTGGCCATCTTTCAACATTTTCATTGCACCTACCATCCTCAATATTCGGGATTAGCTGAACACTCTAATGGCATAATCAAAACTCAGTTGTCCAAACCAACCACTCACTGCCTTTGGTCCACCCCAGCCCAAAACCTTGCCGCTTGTCCTTTTAAATCTAAGATCTACTCCTACTAGAAAGGCTCAGTTTTCTCCGTTCAAAATCATCACCAGCTGCCCTATGAACCTAGTCAAGGGTCACTTGCCCTCTACTTTGTTACAAGGAGAAATTCTCCAGTACAGAAGATATATGAAAGGCCAAACTTGTTAAAGATTCATTCTACGTAATGTCCCCCAGGAGAAGAAAAAAATAGTCACAACTTTAAGAGGAGATCAAATGTACTGGAAGACATATCAACTTAAAGATTCTTTACAGACATAAAGAAAAGGACCTTATTAGGTATTGTTAACCACTTGTGTGCAGCAAAGCTACAAGGGGCTGACTCACGCATAGATTCATATTTCTTATTAAAAAGGGCTCCACATCCTGAAAATGACTGGAGAGTCACTCCCATTTTGGAGACCCAGAACTGAAGTAGACAAGGTCCAAAGCCAACAGTTGATACCTAAGATTCCGGACCAGACCAGAACCCTCCTTTTACTTGAATTCTCATTTTTTCCCTTTTGTCTCATTTCCACCACCCAATATTGGCCTGAGTCATTCATGACCTCTGTCTGCTCCCTTGGTTTGAGTTCTTAACCTAAGACTTCTTTACTAACCCTTAGGCTTTAATAAGACTTGACACCAGGGCACCTGCCTGGCTCAGTCAGTAGATGTGCAACTCAATATTGGGGTCATGAATTCAAGCCCCATGTTGGGTGTAGAGATTACTTTAAAAAATAACATTAAAAAAATAATAACCCTTGACATCCTATAGTCTACCTTTTTTTAAAAGTTTTTGTTTCGTTATTTATTTATTTATTTATTTATTTATTTATTTATTTATTTATTTATTTATTACTAGACAGAGACAAGCAGGGGGAGCAGCAGAGGGGGAGGGAGAAGCAGGCTCCCAGTGAGCAGGGAGCCCGACTCAGGGCTCGATTCCAGGACCCTGAGATAATGACCTGAGCTGAAGGCAGACGCTTAACTGTCTGAGTCACTCAGGTGTCCCAAGCTTCGTTCTCAAGTCCTATGCACTTTAAGATGAAAAACCAGTTAACAATATTCTTACTACTATGTTCCAGCAAAGAGGGAACCCCCTCTGATTGGAATACCAGCTCCATTGTTAAGCTGTCCCAAGCCATAGGCCAGGAGACACCCCCCCCCCCCCCCCCCCGCTTAAGGAATTGCTGGGTGTGTCACGACAGGTACTCCAACCAAATACAAAATGCTCCCTCTTCATTCCTCTCCACTCAATAACATTGCCCCACAGATTAAGATCATGTGCAATGCCTCTAATCAAATACCATTGCTCCTCCACCCCAGAAGTACCCTAACCCCTTTTGTTTTAACCTCCTTTCCCTATTTTGACATTATTCCTGTCCATGATTTCATTTCTTGTGTAAGATATGTCCACCTGGGACCTAGTGTGGTCTCTATAGATGTAAATCTCACCTCTGTATTAGCTGATTGCTATAATCTGTCAAACTGCAGCTTTATCTCATCCACCTCCCCTAACGCTACTGCCCTCTGCCAGGTCATCCCAGAGCAGAAGATGAATAATGGGACTTACCATCAATGGTTGGGCCCAGTAATCTTCAGGGGAATGATTCATAAAAAGCCCTGTCATTGGAATCCTTGGAAGAGGTTTTGCTATAATCAAACCAATAACCAAGTTCTAGCCTTACTGTGATCTCGATAAACTTTACATTGCAGGGTCCCTAGCTTCCCTCTGTGCCAACTCTTCCTTCTCAGTCATCAGGAGCACCATCTGGACAATAAAACAGGAGCAGTTCCATCTTGGTGTGCTCCTGAAGGGTACATGTTCATCTGTAGCAACCCCTTAATTATCTTCCCATATTGGCAACCTCTATGGAAGAATAACTAACCAAACCCTAGCCTTCAAATGCATTAACAATGCCTGGGTCACTAGACAAGTCATGCTAGGATTCATACAATCCCCTATGTCTCTCACCCTGCCCACAAACCTCACAGTCCCTCATAGAACCAAAAGGGCTTTAGGTATGAAAATTGCTAGGATTGGTCTGGCCATAGGCATGTTGGCTCCCTGGGAAGAATTTGCTTATCATGAAGCTACCCTGTGTAATGTAATACCCTGGAAGAATTGTCCTACTATACTGCTTCAGCCCTAGAAAACTTAGCAATTATTCTTGCACTTCCTTGCTTCAGTAGTCCTAGACTATCAAATAGCACTGCCAGTTGGCAGAACAAGGGGGTGTCTGCTCTTGCTGATAGCTCTTGTTGCACCTTGGTAAATACTTTCTCCCAAGGCAAAATATATATATATACTGAAAACCTGAAAAAATACTTATTAAAAATATATTATATATATATATATATAATATGTTTTTTAATACAAGCCTCCTAGCTTCACAATATCAACAATCCCACCTCCAGTGAAATTTGGAATCACATTAAAAATTACCTACCATTGTCCAATCTCTTTAGTTGGTTGCCTGGCAAAACAGGAAATATCCTTCAGTCTGAACTACAGGGGGTGCCTCGCTGGCTCAGTTGGTGGAGTATGATCTCGGGGTCATAGGTTCAAGCCCCATGTTTGGTGTAGAAACTACTTAAAAAGAAAATCTTAAGGGGTGCCTGGAGCTCAGTCGGTTAAGTCTCCAACTCTTGATTTCAGTTCAGATCATGACCCCAGGGTCCTGGGATTGAGCCCTGCGTCAGGCTCCATGCTCAGCATGGAATCTGCTTGAGATTCTCTCTAGCCCTCTCCCTCTGCCTGTCCCCACCCTGTCTGAAAAAAAAAGTCTGGACTACAGTACTGTATGGTACTATTAATTTTGGGATTATACATCTGATTGTATATAAAATACTATTTCTAGGGGCTCCTGGGTGGTTCAGCTGGTTAAGCATCAGACCCTTGATCTCGACTCAGGTCTTGATCTCAGGGTCATGAGTTCAGGCCCCACATTGGGCTCCACACTGGGTGTGAAACCTACTGAAAAAATACTTTAAAAAAATATATATATATAATATATATTTTATATATATACATATAATATACATATAATATTATATATATAATATATATATATATATATAAAATATATATTCTGCTTGTTTCCAGAAGTTGCTTCTCTTTCTCTTCTTCCCCTCCCAAGGTAATTATGGTGACTCAGGCTTCTGTATGTACTGCTCCAACCCTATGCCCTATGATTCTTGAAGCATAATGAAAGACCCCTGCCATTAGAGTCACCGTTAAGAAGCGCAGATTTAAAACGTGTGTGGGAAGGAGGAAAGAACCATATGGTCAATAAATATTTGTGGAATGGATAGATGTATGCATTCTGATTATGTTATCTTTTTTTTTTGATAGATGCTTCTATTTGGGTAGATTACAACTTGATTGTGTTACAACTTGAAATTCATTGATAGAATCATGCTTAAATTTGATGGTGGGTGTCTTTTGGTTTTCTTCAGCCACTCGTTTTATGATCAGTCCTTACAAGTGGATGATTTCTGCAACTGATGTCATTTTCAATCTAATCCTTAGAAGGTAAGTTTCTCTCTAATTACTAAGGATGTCTTACTGTTACGTAGTTTTCATTGAATCTTTATTTCATAGGTAAATGTAGCTTTCTTCATAGTACATTTTCTTAAAATATATTAATAAAAATGTATTATTGAGTAAAAAATGAGTAATATCTATGACTTAAAATTGTGTTTAAAAATACATGTGTGTGGTTTTAAAAAAAGTGTGTGGTATATGTGTAGATGGAATAGAATATTATTGAGCCTTAAAAGGAAGGAAATTCTAATCATTGCAATAACATGGATTAACCTGGAAGACATTATGCTAAGTGAAATAAGCTGGCATGAAAGGACAAATATTATATGATTCCATTTATATGAAGGACCTAGAATAGTCAAATTCACAGAGACAGAATGTAGAATGTTGGTGGGTTTCATGTTCATGTTTAACGGGCACAGAGGTTCAATTTGGGAGGATGGAAAGGTTGGGGAGATGGATGGTGATGATTACACAACATTGTGAACATACTTAATGCCACTGCACTGCACACTTAAGAATAGTTAAAATGGTAAATTTGTATGTGTATTTTACAACAATAGGAAAAATTTTGTTAAATATATATGCACACCCCAGTAGCAATAGCACGACTTAACATCCAGATCTTGGTTTCTAGTATTCTCCAGTAAAAGTAACCAGTGCTCCTTGGAGAAACGGCAATTTTAGCATGGGGATGAGAAATACACAAGGTGAGCTTGGAGCAATGTGTTGTGCCAGAAAGTAGTAAGGAAGTGCTAAAAACAAAAAAACTCACCAATGATGATGATGTCACAGGCACATGGGAGCCACCTGAAGGTTCCCAGTGACCAAAGCAGATAAAGTAGTGTTAGATTATAAACCAAAATAGGGGCACCTGGGTGGCTCGGTCGGTTGGGTGTCTGCCTTCAGCTCAGGTCATGGTCTCAGGATCCTGGGATCCAGACCCAAGTTGGGCTCCCTGCTCTATAGGGAGTCTGCCTGTCCCTCTCTAGAACTCATGCTCTCTCTCTCTCAAATAAATATTTTTTTAAAAAGATTATAAACCAGGGGCGCCTGGGTGGCACAGCGGTTAAGCGTCTGCCTTCGGCTCAGGGCATGATCCCGGCGTTATGGGATCGAGCCCCACATCAGGCTCCTCCGCTATGAGCCTGCTTCTTCCTCTCCCACTCCCCCTGCTGTGTTCCCTCTCTCGCTGGCTGTCTCTATCTCTGTCAAATAAATAAATAAAATCTTTAAAAAATTTTAAAAAATTAAAAAAAATAAAATAAAAAATAAAAAAGATTATAAACCAAAATATAAAATGAATATCCATGAGTCTATACTGATATAAATAAATTATTAAATAAATAAACTGGGGGGCAACCCTCTCAGGTCCCCTCCCTCTTCAGGAGCTTTGTGCTATCTCTCAATAAACTTTGCTTTGCTGCCCACCAAAAATAAATACATAAGTAAATAATTTAAAAATAAATAGATAAATAAATAAACTGGGTGGATGAGACACATTTCCCGTGCAGAATTCCAAATAATGTATGCAGTTAATTCCTCTCTCAAGAAGGTGGGGCATAAGTCCCCAGCCCTTAAGTGTGGGCTGGCATAGTGGCTTCCTTCCAAAGAGAACAATATGGAAAGGGGATAGGGAGGAGTAACTTTCCAGTGGAGAGACCTAACACTACCTCAGTTTGTGGTCAAGGTTAACATCAACAGTGATAAGTCCTGTTGATGGCATATGCCTTTGACGTGATGTGCAGAAAATGGCACTTTATCTATGTAGACGTCCTCCCCAAAACCCATAACCCCATAACCCCTCTAATCGTGAGAAAAACATCAGACAGATCCCAGGGAGCATTCTACAAAATACCTGACCAGTACTCCTCAAAACTGTCAAGGTCATGAAAAACAAGGAAAATCAGAAACTGTCACAGCCAAGAGGAGCCTAAAGAGACATGGCAGCTAGATGTAGTGTGGTGATCTGGATGGAGTCCTAAAACAGAAGAAGGACATTGGGAAAAAAACTGACGAAATCTGAAGAAAGTATAGACTGCAGTTAATGAACTGATATTGGTTACTTAACTGTAACAGTGTACCACACTAGTGTCAGGTGTTAATCCTAGGGAAACTGGGTGTGTGTACTCAATTCCCAGTTTCTGTACTCACATCCTAATTTTTCTGTAAACCTAAAGTTGTTCTTGAATTAAGAGTTTATGAAATACATCTGTGTGTGTGTGTGTTTAGAAAAAAAAAGAAGAAACCTACTACTACATCCAACAATGTGGTTGAATCTCTCAGATACAATCATGAGCAAAAAAGCTGGACTCAAAGGAGTACAGACTATCCATTTTCACTTATGGGAAATTCTAGGATAAGCAGAACTAACTTGTGATGATGATAAGGATCAAAATAGAGGTTTCCTGTGGAGGAGGGTGTTACTGATGGGGATAGTGCATAAGGGGGCTTTCTGGGGTGCTGGGAATATTTTATATCTTTATCTTGATGGTGGTTATAGAGTTACACGTTTATGAAAAATTCATCAAGATGTACATCTAATGGTGCAGCCACTCTGGAAAACAGTATGGAGGTTCCTCAAAAAGTTAAAAATAGAGCTACCCTATCTCACACACACACACACTGGAATATTACTCAGCCATCAAAAAGAATGAAATCTTGCCATTTGAAACGATGTGAATGGAACTAGAGGGTATTATGCTCAGTGAACTAGGTCAGTCAGAGAAAGACAAATACCATAGGATTTCACTCATATGTGGAATTTAAGAAACAAAACAGAGGAACATAGAGGAAGGGAAGGAAAAATAAGACGAAAAGAGAGAGGGAGGCAAACCATAAGAGACTCTTAACTATAGGAAACAAACTGAGGGTTGCTGGAGGGGAGGGGGTAAAGGGATGGGGTACCTGGGTGATGGGCGTTAAGGAAGGCACTTGAAGTAATGAGCACTGGGTGTTGTATGCAGCTGATGAATTGGTGAATTCTACCTCTGGAACCAATAATACAGTATATGTTAATTAAATTGAATTTAAATAAAATTTTTAAAAAAGATTTTATTTATTTATATGACAGAGAGACAGCCAGCGAGAGAGGGAACACAAGCAGGGGGAGTGGGAGAGGAAGAAGCAGGCTCACAGCGGAGGAGCCTGATGTGAGGCTCGATCCCAGAATGCTGGGATCACACCCTGAGCCGAAGGCAGACGCTTAACAACTGCGCTACCCAGGCACCCTAAATAAAATTTTTTAAAAACATGTACATCTAAGATCTGTGCATGTTAACATACAAGGTATAACGTATTTTTACCTCAATCAAATGTAAATATGTGTGTGAGAGTACGTACATACATGAATGTCCAGGAGGCACTGTTACTGCCAGTATGGTAGCCTCTAGCCACTTGCCCCTGGCTGTATAAAGTTCAACTTAATTAATTAACTTAAAAAAAATTTTTTTTTGAGAGAGAGTGAGAGAGGGTCAAGAGGGGGGAAGGGGCAGAGGGAGAGACAGAATCTTTAGCTGGCTCCTCAGTCAGGGCGAAGCCTGACACAGGGCTCGATGCCGGGCTCAATCTCAGGACCCTGAGATCAGAATCCTGAGCACGACCTGAGCCGAAATCAAGAGTCAGATGCTTAACCGACTGAGGCACCTAGTTGCCCCTGACTTAATTAATTACAATTTATAAACTCAGTGTCCCAATTGGATCAGCCACATTTCAAGTGCTCAACAGATATGGTAGCTAGTGGCTCACATATTCAACAGTGTAGATACAGAAATTTCCATCACTGTAGAAAGTTCTGTCAGACTGCACTGGTGTAGAACAGTGTTGTTGCATAGACTCAGCCACATATGTCATCTTAAATTTTGTAGTAGCCGCATTTAAAAAGTGAAAA